>NC_081784.1:7686771-7986771 GCF_963082965.1 Carassius carassius
CAGTACAGGTAATATGTAAAAAAATAACATAAATTTGGAATTAGAATTAGTATATCAAATAATAACATATTAGGATACAATTCGAATTGTATTTTATATTACGAGTATCTGGCCCTTACAGTGTCTGCAGAGAAAAATTCTGGCCATTTGACAAATATAGTTGATGACCCCTGCTCTACACGATAAACATCTTCTGGACTGCTGTGTGTGTATTTGAGCGCTGAGAGAACTGATCGCGCGCTTGTATGCGAGAACTGAGGAAGTGGAGCGCGCGCGCGAGAGAGAGAGAACACTTCTATCAGCGTGATTCCGCCTATCCCGCCTTCATTAATTTTAAGTTAATCGACCACTAATTGTGACTCCCGGGATGCTGGGGCCATTTTTTGCAGATTGCTAGTTCGCGTTTTATTATTTATTAGCGCGCCGTGCATTGATTGACTGTCTGCAACTAACTAAACACCGTCACTGATAAGTGCGCTAAGGCAGGACCAAACCATTTCATGCAGATGCAGGGGGGTGGTCGGTCAATATGGATGTTTAATTTTTTGGTCAGTGGTGATATTTAACTTTTATTGCCAAAATAAGTAAAATCAAAGACATCATTCATTTTATTATTATTTGAAATATACTCAATTATGATGGTTTATACAGTGTATAATATAATACAAATTTTAAATTAGTTTTTACCTATTTTTTGGGCCCCTTGGAATTGTCCTAACTTTTCCCCCTATACGGCGCCTATGGTCAAGCCACTCTTGAACAACAGACAGCGTCAGAAGCATCTCGCCTGGACTAAAGACAAAAAGGACTGGACTGCTGCTGAGTGTCCAAAGTTATGTTCCCTGATGAAAGTAAAATTTGCATTTCCTTTGGAAATCAGGGTCCCAGAGTCTGGAGGAAGAGAGGAGAGGCACACAATCCACGCTACTTGAGGTCCAGTGTAAAGTTTCCACAGTCAGTGATGGTTTGGGGTTTGGCCATGTCATCTGCTGGTGTTGGTCCACTGTGTTTTCTGAGGTCCAAGGTCAACGCAGCTGTATACCAGGAAGTTTTAGAGCACTTTATGCTTCCTGCTGCTGACCAACTTTATGGAGATGCAGATTTCATTTTCCAACAGGACTTGGCACATGCACACAGTGCAAAAGCTACCAGTACCTGATTTAAGGACCATGGTATCCCTGTTCTTAATTGGCCAGCAAACTCGCCTGACCTTAACCCCATAGAAAATCTATGGGGTATTGTGAAGAGGAAGATGCAATATGCCAGACCCACAATGCAGAAGAGCTGAAGGCCACTATCAGAGCAACCTGCGCTCTGATATAACACCTGACCAGTGCCACAGACTGATCGACTCCATGCCACGCCAATTCAGCCTAAAGGAGCCCCAACTGAGTATTGAGTGCTGTACATGGTCATACTTTTCATGTTCTTACTTTTCAGTTGACCGAGATTTCTAAAAATCCTTTTATTTTTATTTGTCTTAAGTAATATTCAAATTTTCTGAGATCCTGAATTTGGGATTTTCCTTAGTTGTCATAATCATCTAAATTAAAAGAAATAAACATTAGAAATATATCAGTCTGTGTGTAATATAATATACAAGTCTCACTTTTTGAATGGAATTAGTGAGATCAACTTTTTGATGCTATTCTAATTATATGGCCAGCATCTGTATATACAGGGTATTAAAATAAAAAGATAAAATAATATAAAATATACACTCACCAGCCACTTTATTATGTACACCTGTACAACTACTTGTTAATGCAAATATCTAATCAGCCAATCACTTTGTAGCAACTCGATGCATTTAGGCCATATGGTCAGGATGATCCACTGAAGTTCAAAATGAGCATCTGAATGGAGAAAAACAATGTTATTTAACTGACTTTGAACATGGCATGGTTGTTGGTGCCAGACGGGGATGGTCTGAGTATTTCAGAAACTGCCGATCTTTCACACACAACCATCTCCAGGGTTTACAGGGAATGGTCAGTGAGCAACAGTTCTGTGGGTGAAAATGCCTTGCATGGATGGATCAAGCATGGATCATTCCTTCCATAAATATATGCCACCATAAACATGACTATTGGCTGCAGATTCAAAATATTTTGTACTGTGAAAAACCAAGAAGCTTCCTCTAGCTCATCAATTTCTTTTGTTAGAAATGGATGAAATGCAGAGAATTTTCTGTATCTGGGTCCCATTCAGATGATTGACTCAGGATAACATGCTGTCTGTGTGAGTGGAAGGACTGCTGCTGTCTCTCTGTCTAAATGGATAGGCCGCTGTCTGCTGTCGGAGAGCGGAAGCAGATGCTTTTGACAAATGAGTACTGCTACGTGCATGTTTGTGTGTGTGTGTGTGTGTGTGTGTGTCTATGTCAGTGTGTGTATTAGTCCTCCTCATCAGAAATCAATACACTCAAAGGCAGCAGTGGCTGAATGTTCTTTTAAGTAGGAGAGAGAGACAAAAGAGAACGATAATGCAGAGCTTCCTCTGGAGACTTATATTACATTACACCACATGGCTGAAACAGAAAGAGTGGTGGCATCAGCATGATTAAACATATGGCTATTTACAATGAACATTCAGGCTATTTACGGCATTTAAAACCAAAGTTGTGGATTCAGTATGGGCTTGACCATTTTGAGTTATGGAATTATAATAAATGCTCTGTGAGTCACTTTGGACAATCAGCACAAATGACTCTGCTCTAATAATAATGTCTAACACACTCCTGAATGCACTTACTGTATTCTAGACAAGATTTCTGCTGACAATTTATGAGAAATGTTAATGTCGATTCAAAATGGAAGCACTGTACTACCTAACAGTGCATTTTTGCCTAAACCTAAATAAAGGCTGACAGCCTCACAATGTTCTGGGTTACATACATATTAAGCATTAAAGCTAACTCTTATTCTCTCTTTGTCACAAATAAACCATATGAGAGTGATGAGCACTATCTCAAACAATTAAATTACAAAGTGGTTTTTACTTTTATATACTGTAAATAAATAAATAAAACATGACATTTTAAAAGACTTTCAAGGATTTTTTTCTTGAAACACACACACACACAGACATATATATATATGTATATATATATATATATATATATATATACATATATATATAATAAATTTATATAAATTTCTATTTTAAAATGTCATGTTTCATTTAATGTTATCTGTCGTTTCTTTGCAATTATTTGTAAAAACTTACAAGCACTTTCTCAGTAAAATTAGTTTCAAAGTAAAAATACTACTAATTTATTTATTTTTGTACTTTTAACCATATTTGTAAAGCAGTTTGTATGTATTGCCTGATACATTTTATATTTTCCAGTAAACATAATTGAGGAAAATGTGTATAATTAGGCCTACAATTCGACCTATAATAATTATGTATGTGCATATGCGGCGAGGCTATATCTCGGCATAGAGAGCAGAATCTGTTATATTTGTAGATCGGAATAACGCATCGCCTCCGCCCCGCTCCGCTCGGCGCTGATGGAAGGGGATGCTGGACGTGCTGCGTACTTATCATGATGGTGATGATGATGATGCTGATGTAATAATCGCACGCTCCGCTTATTCTAGTGCACTCTAGAATCCTCACGCTCGTGACCCAGCCAGAGTGATGTCATCGTCAATACAGTGAACCGTGCTAAAGAATTTTCTCCCCGCTCCGTGCTTCTCATCGAGGCCTCCATGAGAGCAAATCCCGGGACTGCGGCGCTGATGGCTGTTGCGGTCGGGACTGCACCAAGCTCCCTTCAGCATCAAAGCTGCGACCCCTGCGCTCAGACAAGCGGCAAAACCCGCGCAACAGACACACGCGCAAGAGCGCGCTTCTTCACAGCAGCGTTCTATATGGAATATCCGTAATCTTAACGGGAATTCAAACTCCTAATTTGATTGACAGCCAGTCGTTGTGCATCGCCGATCATCAACGCCCTTTTAAGACTTTTTTTGGTTAGTGTCTACCCTTGAAAATCGGTGATATCCGTTTTATTCGGTGCCTGTGCTCCCTTCCCCTCGCGCTTACCGGAGACTGTCCGCGCCCTGCTCACCCGGAGGCCACAAGTGCCTGTTTTTTCCCCGCTAGATTCACCACTGATGGAAGCTGATGCCCTGTTGCCTTTCCTCGTCCGTGTCTACCTCTGCTGCCGCTGTTTCTCCTTTACTTACGCGACTAGGCCCGCGAGCCCCTCTAAACATCTCTCATAATGACTCTGTGATGGATAAAATGACAAGAGCGAATCATTTATATCGTGTTTTGGTATTTTGGGTGTTGGCGTAGCGACTTTGCTGTGTGTTTTAGTCTTCTTTGCAGCCGACACTAGGGTTCACGAGGAAGGCAACTGTCTCGAGAGCAATAAACGCCCGTTATTAAGAGATCGCGCGCGCTTCTCTCTCAGGATGGCAAATGAACCCGTTATTCTTAATGTGTATGATATGGTAAGCTCATTAACCCTTTCATCCTTTACACTATTTATCATCAACTTCGCTCCTTCTGGCTCTAATTGTGTGTAATGTTGCATGTAATAAATGTAAGATGAAATAACAATGCATTGATGAAGACTTTAAGAAACAATATCTGGGTGGTCACAGTCTAGTGATAAAGAATCTGCGCCGCTGACACAGTGGTATCATTTTGAAAACACGATTACATAACTACTTTGTCTAGGTTTAATACTAAAAGCATTGACAGCTTTAGGCTATGGTGTGCGAGTCTATGGCCGAGATGAGAGCGCGTGTTTCTCCTCCTGTGCTGGTGGAGGCGCTGTCACCCCATCACAATAAAAACACACTTTACTAGTACAGATCACATGTGATCACAGTACTATAATAATATACATTGACATATGCATATGCATAGCCTACAAGAGATCAGTGATTATGGTAGACCTAATCCTACTTTTTTAAAGCTTTTTATTTATGAAGTAGCACTGTACTTTTCACCATTGTACTAAAACCATGTCTGTATATGACTGTAAATGTTATGCAATATTATGTCATAAAAATCAAGAAAGTGACTTAGTGAGTACATACATGTGACACTGTATTTTTATCAATTTATTTTACATTTAATCAGAGGCATGGGGATATGCTAGTATTTTTTCTGTGTACATTAAATCATGTTCTGCATGTTCAATTATCTATGAACGACAGCTGGTGCACCTTTTTGGCCTCACACAGAAACATTTTCTCTGAATATTCACCCCTCCTCCTTCACTTTAAAGCCTGTATTGTATAGTGTATGTCAAGGTTGTGTAGCATTAACTGATTTTAATGCCTTATAGTTAACACACACACACACACACACACACACACACACACACACACACACACACACACACACACACACACACACACACACATATATATATATATATATATATATATATATATATATAGATGGCTAGATAGATAAATAAATGCATATTTATAATAAACGTGTGATTCTCCAGACATAGGCAAACAAAAACATCTATCTTAACTCTAATTAAAATATATGTTATTATATGATCTATTTCCTCTTCTTGCTCTTTTAGTACTGGATAAATGAATACACCTCCACTCTGGGCATTGGAGTCTTCCACTCAGGAATACAAATTTATGGCAGAGGTACAGTGACCAATTCATATTTTGTTATTATTTTATTTTATTTTTTCATCAAACTCCTCTACTGGAACCTTGGAGATTTGTAAAGTATTTATGTGAAAAAGGCTGTTTTATCTACTAGGACTACAGTTAATAGACATGGTAGTTGGTAGAGATTTTGTCTATATATTTATAGTTCTAAATAAAAATACAATGACAAAATGAGACTGAAAATAATTAAGAATTGAGCAACTGAATGTGATTCATCATTAGTCTTATTTATTTTTTTAATAGTAGTTATTGGAATAGCCACATTGAAGTAAGGTTATATTTGATATGGCATCACTGTTCTTGCTTGTTACTGTACATGTTCAACACTGTCACAGATGCAATCACTGTATCATCTTTCTGCAGTCTGAACCTTGTCACTAGCATTTAAATGCATTATGTACCATGTGTAAGCTTTGCAAATGGCTTGACTTCACCTGCAAGTTGCAGTGAAGTGTTATCTGGGGAAGTTGTTAGGGAAGTCGTGGCCTAATGGTTAGAGAGTCGGACTCGCAATCGAAGGGTTGTGAGTTCGAGTCTTGGGCCAGCAGGAATTGTAGGTGGGGGGAGTGCATGTACAGTGCTCTCTCCACCTTCAATACCACGACTTAAGTGCCCTTGAGCAAGGCATGGGTTATGCTGGGCGCTGCAGCATAAATGGCTGCCCACTGCTCCGGGTGTGTGTTCACTGCTGTTTGTGTGCACCTTGGATGGGTTAAAAGCAGAGCATGAATTCTGAATATGGGTCACCATAATTGGCCGTATGTCACTTTACTTTCACTGTCTGTAGTGATGAACACAACAGAGGAACAAACATGCTGTAGCCAATTAGTGAGGCCTCTGATCTGAGTCATAAAGTGACAGAATATGCTGCCTTCTTCCACTATTTTTTTTTAAACCCTTTTACACACACACACACACACACACACACACTTTCTCTCTCTCTCTCACACATACACACACACACACTGATCAGCAGCATTGACACACACACAGTTTCTCTCTCTCTCTCACACACACACACACACACTGCTCAGCAGCATTGACACACACACACACTTTCTCTCTCTCTCTCACACATACACACACACACACTGCTCAGCAGCATTGACACACACACACACACACTTTCTCTCTCTCTCTCACACATACACACACACACACTGCTCAGCAGCATTGATATAGAGCAGACGTAGGCAGCTCTGAGGACTGAATCAATAATTTAATGGGACAGAGCTTTAGCTTTTTGCTAATAAAGTACTGCAGGGATGATATATTTTTGCAGGCCAAAGCCCGGAAACGAGTTAGTATTTTAGCACTTCCAGTTCCTTCATCCTGAAGTCCATGTTTTTTTTTTTTACATGAGTTTTTGGCCTGAAATAATGGCTGAAATAATTTCTATGGTTAACACACGCTCAGAATATTAGCATTTTATTCTATGACATGAAATGCATCATTAATACGGCTTTGTGATTTTTTTACTTGTCTTGACAAAGAGGTGGCTTAGTGGGACTAGAGAAACTGTCAGGGACATCATCACATCGAAGAGGAAAACTCTTCTACTCTATAGTCCATTTTCAAATAATTACTCGTGCAAACTACTGTAACTCAAATTTTCAGGGAAAATATTTTTTAAATAAAGACTTAAAGAGTTGTTCAAACCAAAAAGTGGTCACGTGACCACTGCTGTTCATTTATAGCCTATTTTTAGCTTTTTACTTCAGGCAATAATATTTAGGTTCAATTAAAAAATAATAATTTGTGAAAGTTATCATTATGAACTAAATGTATAAGAATCAAACTTTTGTTGGCAGTGGAAGTCAATGGAAAAATCTTTTTGGATTTTTATTGAGTGAACTAGGGTGATGCTAACTTCCGTGTTGATCTGCAAAATTATGTTATTATTTCAGTGCTCTACACACATTTAAAACATGTTAAAAAAATTGTTATGAGGGCTTGTCTCAGTAAATCACTTTAGATTAAACTGCTAAATAACAAATAACCAAGTAGCTTATACTAGAAGCATTCTAGTTAAAGTTAGCATGAAACTTGACAATCCTTTCTTAACTGTTGTGATGTATATCTGAGTAAAAAAGCTTCACCATTTAGACAATTTAGGACAAGGTTTTATTTTGTCAAGAATCAAATAGATCATTATTGTTGGCTTATTCCAGTGAGTGACTGGTTGCTGGAGAGGAGGGATTATTGTCCTTTCGAGGGGGATATTGATATTGATGTTTTTTAATGATGTGTACAAATGAATTGTTTATAATAAAACAAGTTGTCATTTTATGATGACTTTAAGCACAATATATTTATGAAATTCCTACTTAAGTGACAATCGAAAGATTTTCGAACCCTTTTTTAATGTTTTTGCATGTTTCCTGAAGAGTTTGCATATGGTGGCCATCCGTATCCCTTCAGTGGCATTTTTGAGATCAACCCTGGAAATGCCTCAGAACTGGGGGAGACTTTCAAATTCAAGTGAGTTTTACACATACACCATCACATATGTAAGCCACATAAAACAACTCACAAGTTCTGTTTGTTCTCCAGAGAGGCTATAGCTCTGGGTACGACAGACTTTGCAGAAGAGGACATTGATAAAATAATGGAGGAGCTTGGAAAGGAGTTCAAGGGGAACGCCTACCACCTGATGCACAAAAACTGTAACCATTTTTCTTCTTCACTGTCTGAGGTTAGTTTACTCCACAAATGCCTTGTTTTCTGCCTGTCTTTTTAGAAATGATAGGACTAGGCTGAATACAGCTTCACTGACTGATGACATTCTACATTCTCACATGATTTTATTCTCACTTTCTCTTTCTCTAGTTGCTGTGTGGTAGAGAGATCCCACGTTGGGTCAATCGATTGGCATATTTCAGTTCCTGTATTCCATTTCTGCAGAGTTGTTTGCCTAGAGAGTGGCTCACACCTGCTGCGCTCCAGAGCCATATCAGCATGGGCCTTCGAAAGGAGAATACACACTCACACACACACGATTCCAGTGACGATGAGCCCTCGGCTGCCCCGGAGGCGGCTGCTGGAACATCACACAGCTGCAGGCACACCCGAGTGTGATCTTAACATATGTATATATATATTTAGAAGCAGTATTATGCTACTTTGAACACATATACACTCCAACCTCTGATCCTGCTGCTACAGCGCCTCCTGCTGGACTGGATGAACGCCAGACCTCATGGCCGATATGAATGAGGAAATCAAAGTCATGTTTTTCAGTAGAGCCTACAGGGATTTAAAAACCTTGCAGTGGTACTCTTGAAGTTTTAGAGTTGTTTGATTTTTACTAAGATTTTAGGGAAATGAAAACCATTTTAGTGTTCTCTCTCTTACAAGTGGGAATACGAATGCTGGGCTATCGTGATGGACAGCACTACAGGCCCTTTCCTCATAAATCCTGAACTTTCATCTGGATCTGGATGTTCTCCAGATTTAGCCAATTTTGTTATAAATTGTTGTGTTATAAATTCTTTTCTAGTTTGTGATGGAATGCGTGTGTCATCTGAAGAGGAACGTACATTTCCTTAACCATATTTTTTCCTCAGTGACTTTTCTTGATATTAACCTTCTTTAATTATATGATGTCAAATTAATGTAATCTTTGGTTTACATTCATTTTATTTCTAGCTCTGTTTTTTTTCAATATCTTTTAGTGCAAGGTTTTCAACGAATTTACACTAAAAAGAGTCGATGGCACCATGTATCTCAGTTGGTAATTGCAGCCTTATAACTGTAAGCCATTTATATGCTGGACTCAACTGAAAGAAAAGACCCCTGTTCAGTCGTTGAGGACACAAAGGGAGCATTTATGAGAATGATTTTGAGGGGATGGGTGGGATCGTGTGGGTGGGGTCTGCACATCAGGTCTGGTATCAGTAGTACTGTATAGCCCCTTTCACACTGCACGTTGGTCCCGGAAAATTGCTGGGTCGCCTTCTGTGTGAATGCAAACACGTCCCGGAATTGCTTATTTATGACAGTGTTGTGATTGAATGCAATGTCTGGGTGATTAAGAGAAAGGGACTGTTGCAAAGGTGCTAATGGTCATTTCTCTTGACTTTAGACAATTTGGTTTCTGGCTTTTAAAAATGCAGACTGAAATAAGTAATGTTGTTAAAATGAGTCATCCACACCTCACTACATTACCTTTGCAAAAATTTTTGGCCTGTTTTCAGTCTGGAGTAGTCGATGGTAGTTGCTAAAAGTCAGAGCCATATTTCACAGAAAATCGATTCGTGTATGATGGTCACAAACTTGATTTTTTTTTTTTTGCTTCAGACTATGATTCCATACATTCGGAGGATCAAACATCTTTGAGTTGCATTCAGCATGACTTGTAATTGTATCATACTTAACTGTTTGGTAAACGATGCCCAGTTTTCTCTAAGCATTTACAAAGTCAGCAAGCATATAATGCCTAGTGTTTTAAAAATCTGTTCAGGTTTTAAAAGTTGTGAAATGTATTCCAGCCTTAACAGTAACTAGGCCACAACTAAAGGTTGTAAGGTCTTTCCAGTCTTCAGGCAATAGACCTAAGTAAAGGCAGACACAAGATCTAGTTTTTCACAAATTAAAATAAAACTGGGAGAGATGTACAGATTATTCAATAGGTTGAATGTCTTATGGTCCTATGGCACTTTTCTATTGTTTTACCCACAAGTGTCATACTACAAAGAATATTTTCAGTATTTTTTTCAGTTGACGGATCAACAGTAAAGTTAAAAACATATCTGTTCAATATCTGTTCATTTGTAAAATATTAAATATGGTGTATACCCTGACTATGCTCCATATCAGAGTAAATGATACAGCTATCAGTATTATTTTGACCTTCTGTACCATTTTGCCTGTCAGAATCATCTCTAGAAGCTCATCCTCTCTGTCTGTCTGTCTCTTATGGCATGTTATTGTAGATGGGAACACGGGTGTTTCATGAGTCAAATCTATAAGAAATATGCTTTTGGTGACATATTTATAAAACTGAAATTTATATTTGGAATATGTTTTTTATTTACTGTTATTTTGTCAAAGATACTATCCACCTGTAGAGCCCAATTCTTATAATGCTGTTTTTGTTTTATTTAGTCCACAACTGAGATATTTTAATAGTTAAGCAAAGACCTGTTTTGTAGGCATGACCCACTGATGCCTTTTTTAGCCTTGATAAGTACTTCTTGTTTTGATGTGATTGATAATTTCAGATATTTACAGATGAATAGAGAATAAAGAAATTAAAATTCCCCCAGAATTTCATTGCTGTCACGGGGTGGAGATGGACACGGTCATTTCTTTTAAACATTGATCAAATTAACTCTCACCCAGGGTCATTGTTCTCATGTGGCTCCTAATTTTCAGCAGTAGATCATGTGATGTCTTCGGTTTCAAAACTGGATCAATGCAGTTCCAACTGTGTAAACCGAGCTCAAACGATACAAAAAAACATATAAAGGCTGCTAATTAAATGCATTCCAGTACTTTATTTGAATATATTCTGTATCTTGTATAAGTACATTAGAAATCGTGAATATCCATTTCCAACATGTTTACGTACACATGCACGAGGCTCGCCTACCATTACCCTCCCCCATGCGCGTGAACACGCATATAAATACTTCTGCGCGCCGCCGCGTTCCTCAGTCTCAAAGACAGCGCCATTTTATCCTGTAAGCAGAGGTGAGAGGATGAAGACGAATTTAAATTACTTTTACGTCATAAATATGTTGATAGTTTAGTATTTTGTTTGTTCTTTGTTATTACAAAACTAATTCATTTTGACGGTATTTTGTCCGTTATTACGGTTTAACATGGAGTAAAGCTATCTGCGTGTACGGACTGGGCCTCGACGGCTGATCCTTGCTCATTAGTCGTGGTATAAATTCTCAAAACGGACTTTCTTTTTTCTGATTTAAAGATATTTGTGATTTATAGCAGTATGTAGTATTTTATCAGTACCAATTCAATGGTTCTGCCGAGTTAACAAGCAGTATTGTTTTTGTGTAACGTTAAAGCCTTTTTATAAATGAGGTTTTGTTTTAGGTTAGTTGAAGCCCTTGTGTTGCAGAAAACCGTTTTATTTTAGTTTTATGAATCGGTTCGCATGTTGGATGTTTATTTATGTACGTGGACTGACTGGACTAGATGATTATCCTGTGTCATACCGTGTGTGACCAGCAGGCGCACAGATGCGGTTCAAGGTATGTGTTTTATTAACAGGATTTCACGCTCTTTGCTCAGATTTCCCTGATTAATTCATCACCATGAGTGGATGTCGTGTGTTCATCGGCCGTCTTAGCCCTCATGCTCGTGAAAGAGACGTGGAGAAGTTTTTTAAAGGTTACGGACGCATTCGGGAGATTAACCTAAAAAACGGGTTTGGCTTTGTGGTGAGTGTTTACTTTCTTATGGTCTTATGTGTGAGGTAATGGTGAAATCTGTGTCTTACTGCCCCCTGCTGTCTGTTTTTCACAGGAGTTCGACGACCACAGGGACGCAGACGACGCAGTGTATGAGCTGAATGGAAAAGAGCTGTGCAGTGAGAGGTGAGGCTGAATCCAGAGCTGCTTACATCATCTGGCGTGTTTCATGTGGTTGAAGTCCGCATGAAATTCAAATTCACCCTATTTTCGTAAAGCATGTTAAAGATCTTTAAGTTCCTGTGACTGTTCTTTTTAAACATAAAAAAATAAGTCTGTTGTAAATATAAATATAAAATACTTAGACATGTTGCTATCGTATAAATTATACACCAATACTAAAACTGCGTAGTTATATGAAGCAGGTTTTTTTTAAATTATGCATTTCAAGTTTACCATGATTTAAAACACCCGTTTTATAAACCCAGTAGGAAATTCTCAAAGGAACTCATGGTGGATTAGACCTCTAGGTTTAGATATCTATCTTCTGCATTCCATTGTGAACAATTTGCTTGTGCTATTAAGTCAAGGACTCTTAATCCCTGCCCCCGCAATTTCTTGTTCATTTGCCTCTGCTTTTGAATACAAAACCAAAAGCAATCAGTTACCAGTGTGTAGAAAGGCTCTGGTATACATTTACTTTCAGAGTTTTATACTCTGATGTTCCTTACAATATAGAAAAAAAGAGCTGTTTAGTAATTTCATTACTTAAATTTTCTTTTAACACCAGGGTGACCATTGAACATGCCCGTTCTCGTCGAGGAAGAGGTGGAGGTCCAGGAATGGGTGGCCGTTTCTCTCCACGTTTTGGAGGGTATCGTAAATCCCGCAGTGTGGGTTCCAGGTATGCAAGCATATTGAGACCCTCATATGCTGTTTGTTGCATTATCGTTCAAATGAGCTAACCTCTCCCCTTCTCTCCAGGTATGGTCCACCCGTGCGCACGGAGCACAGAATCATTGTGGAGAATCTCTCCTCTCGCATCAGCTGGCAGGTGAGCATCCCGAGCTGTAGCAGCAGAGCAGTGTAGCAGCCTTCTGTTTTAGCGATTTCATCCCTGCACTACAAACATTCTTGCACACAATTTATTTCTTTTGTTACTGTTAATCTGGAAGTATTTTTTTTTCTTTACTTCAGCCAAACCTCACATAAGTAAAAATGATTATTTTAATGATGAAAGGTTCTCTAACCCAGACCCATGTTTTTCAAACCTTTTCTTTAACAGTTGTGCTCTGGTATTCTTTAATTGGAGTTGCATGCACAGCCTCCGAGGTGCATAACGCCCTCCCCTGGTTGTGTTCTGAATAGTGTCCCTGTGGTGGCTCACCCGGCACGCTGTGTCTACTGGTCTAAGTCTTGGCTGGGTCCGTAGCACCAGACAGAGCCGTAGCACAGGATAGCCTTAGAGGAGCTGGGTAGCCACTCTCTGGAGGGTCTGATGTCAGATCTGCTCCATCCCCACGATCTGCTGTTTGGGTCTTATTCTGTTGGTGCTGAAGCGGGGAGGGGGACAGGGTTTTGGCCCCTCCCCATCCTCTCTCTCTCTCTGGTGGGGTCCGTTCTTACAGAGGCCGGATGGGTCAAGTCCGAGGTCGTTTTAACGCTTCATTGCTTCCGTTTGCTATTTGGACAAGTGGCTCTTTGCTAATGCCTTCTGTGGTTTGGAACGGTAAGTAGCTCATTACACTGGATAGTTACACGGTAAAGAGGGTTTTGTCACTTTAAATCTGGAGTTAGTTATAAATGGAGAAAGATTGCCGGTAGGGAGTTTTATCTAATTAACAAAATGAGACCTGTTCTCAGGAACTAGCTGTAGTCAGGCGTGTCTCCATCTGAGGGCCTTGCTTCCTGCTGTTTTACACAGTCTAAATGAGATTTGTGTTGCCAAACACGCTCCGGTAGTTTTATAACCGGGACAAACATTCGGTAAGATGACATCTGTTGAGGGACCTTTCTACAGGTGCATCAGCGCACACTTTAGAGCAGATGCTGCAGAATGTGTCTGTGTATTAAATGTGTGGGTGGTAAACTCCAGTGTGTGACTCAGTGCTTTTGGGTGTCTCTGAAAATGTGTCATTAAATGGTTTCTGTGCTTTCTGCAGGATCTGAAGGACTTGATGAGGAAGGTGGGTGAAGTGACCTTTGTGGATGCACACAGGACCAAGAAGAATGAGGGGTAAGATCTTGTGCATGTGCACAAGACTGTTTTCTGATTCTCGTGATTGTAATGAGTTTGTCCTGATTTGTTTTACAGTGTGGTGGAGTTTGCTTCACACAGTGATATGAAGAATGCCATAGAGAAGCTGGATGGAACAGATCTGAATGGACGCAAACTCAAGCTGTTCGAGGATCGCAAGAGGGAGTACGTACCAGACAATCTCACATGAATTCAAATTGCAAAAAGTTCTCACACTGGGTTTCTTTAGGTCTTATGTCTTTCATTCGCCCTACCACAATTGAAAGCTGAAAGTCTTATTCAAGAAGTCATGGCATTAAATGTTTGTGCATTGAGAAAAAAAAATCCGAATACATTTATTTGAGATGTCAATGTAAAATTAAGTCTTGGGAAAAAGTTAATTAAGTGATGTGAAAACAAGGTACAAAATCCATATTTCCAACTTTTTAAAATATTTTTGTATACAAGTTGTGCTTCCTCAGCAGTTACATTTAAATAACAGATTGACAAATTGCTCAGTCCCTTTTAATTTCTTTTCTTTACTTAGGCTTGAAAAGTTTTGACACGGTTAAACCCTGACATGGTCTTGACCTGTTTTTCTTCTCTCTGCAGTCGTAGTAGGAGTCGTTCCCGCAGCAGGAGCAGCTCTCGTTCCCGCTCGCCCAGTCGGAGTCGCAGCCCTGAGCGTGGAAGCAAACGCTCCCGCAGTCGCTCACCCAGTCGCACCCCAGAGAAGAAGACTACCAGTAACCGCTCTCCCTCCCGCTCTTCGTCTCCTCTGAGGAAACAGAGCCGCTCCCGATCTGTCTCTGCAGAGAGTCGGCACTGAAACTAATTTTGTGTTTGTGTGAGACTGAGTTTTTTTGTTTTCCACTTATTAATGTGGCATATGTCATTGTGCTACTTTAGTGTAAATTACTTGCTGTGAGTTGAATGGGCTGAGTGTGTGTGTGAAAAGATTGATTTATTTCTTATCCTGAGGAACTGGGTAGGTTTTAGAGATAATGGAGTGGGTTAAGACTAGATATTTTTCACAATGTCTTGCATTGATTTCTATTTTTATTTAATCAATCTTAATCCTGGAATACTTCTGTAGAGAACTTAAATGTATGTGGGTTTTGTTTTTTAAACTCACCTGTTCATTTTAGTTTGAGTATCGTTCAGCAGAAGGTTATGTCTGTATATACACTCTGGAATAAAATATATTGGTATTTGCCAGAGAAAGTGTTTTTTCTAGTGGTGCAAAATGTGTTCTTTATTTGATTAGTGTGCCTCTGCATTGGTTCGAAACACCATAGTTTAATTATCTAACTTAAACTCTTATCTCTGATTTGCAGTAAAATAAACTCACTGTGCATTTAAGTTTGAATTTTTTTGGGGGGGGGGGGGTTCAGAAGTTTATAGATCAAACTTTTCAGAGAGTATCCATTTCAAACCACTGTTTTAGCGATAAATTGATTTTTTTTTTTTAATGCATCTTTGCATCAGACAGAGCCTGCATGTCTGTGAGAATCAATACAGTTTCCATCTAGGGCCTTAACATATACAGTTATTGATTCCGTTAATGTATGAGAAACACGCTTGAAACCTGTATTTCATGAATTTATTTGCTGCAATGATGATCCTGGCAACAACATATTGAAAAGCATGAATGGTAGGCGATATTGTAACACATGCATTATCAAAGAAGAAAAAAGCCTCCCTCCATGCCTCTACCAACCCTTTAGTCATTTTACTCCTAGAACAACGGAAGTGCTTTGAATTAATTTGTTGTTGGGAGAAATACAAACAAATAGCGTAGACCGTTGGAGAACCTTTAATTACTACACACAACAACTGGGAAAGTGTGTTCTTTTGCTCTTTCAATAGCATGTTGTCTTTGATAATAACTGCAGCGTGTTATAGACCGCAAAATAGGAGTGATAAATTTAGGTTAGCTTAGAATTTGAAAAGTTTACAAATAGATATCACAGAGTTATTATTGTGAGAATTTTTTAATGAAACCAAAAGAATGACACTTCTCATCTTTACACATTTTCTTTCCAAATTTAAGATAAATTTGTATTTACACGGGATGCAATTCGGTGACCAAATCTGAGTGTTGGTGTTAATAGTCCGTGTTAGTACCATTTTAATATGCAATGGATTATTAAAATTATTAAAATAGATTATTAAAAACAACACAAAGAACATTACCTTTTTTTAGAAAATTGTAATTATTAGCACCATTTAAGGAAAATGGTTATTGTTTTCATTGTTTTTGACTCATGTAACATTCCAATTTAAATGACAAGGCACAAAGACTGTGAGTAAATTTTGTGAGCGGTCGCACTGCTGCAACCACCGCTTTGTTTAGTAGCTCCCATTTCTGTTGCAACGGCAATCGAAACAAGCATAACGGAACCGCGCTACTCGTTTGAGCTGTGTAAATTATCAGCTCGCACCTTTTGAGCACAGCGCAAGCAAACTGGTCCGAGCTCAGAACAGGTTTACTGGGGAACCAGTATGGAGTGAGAATCATGCCAAAACCTCACACACAGACAAAACGTATTTTACTCACACCCAACGATTCACAAACAAACTCAGTGTGGTTTGCAAATACAAAACATCACTCACAAACTAATGCATTTTGTTCTGCAAATAAAAAACGTAGCTATCAAACAAATACAGTATGTTTTACATATACAAAGAAATGTATTTCTTCAATGACAAAAATATCCTCCAAGTACAAACTAAAATCTTTCAAGTACAAAAAAAATCTTTCAATTAAAAAGAAAATCCTCCAAGTACAAAACAAAATCCTTCAAGTACAAAACTAAATTCTACAAGTACGGAAAACTGTCACGTGACTTTTGGCACAAATTTTTCGCCTTGCTGATCCACACGCAAATGCCTTCAGATCCACACACATGCTAGTAAACTGTCATGTAATTCGCACTCCACAACAGCAGGAGTGTTAGCGACTTGCTTGGCGCCGCCACCGACATGGAAACAGAAGAGAAGAAGAAACGCTAGGGTGAGGGACGTTTTGAACACCATGAGCGGCCAACAGGTGAGTTTGCAGTCATTGCTGGTGAAAAATCAGCCTGAAGGGGTTGTTATTCGCTATAACAACCGCCTCGCTATACATGATCCCGCTTATTACATTGCACAAAATATTGATTTAAAAATGAGTTTATTGATTATAAAAACGATTCTATTGCTTCCGCTAAAAAATAGTCTGTTCCGTGTCCATAGCAATGGTCTGTTTTTCATTGCAAGGGTGTGTTTGGATCTCCAAATCAACCCTGGTCTTCTGCTAGTGTCTCATAGAATATAGAGGCTTCATTCCATGTCAAATCAGTCAGAATCCAGGAAAGGGGTTGCAGCAACATCTCAGATGAAGAGTTTTTCTATATTATGTTTGGGTCCCAAAACTAAGGCCTGTAAAAATATTCATATTTTTGTCAGTCCTTGAGATTGTCCTTCTTATAGCATCAAAAACACTATCAGAGAACCATTGGGCATTAATATCTTAAAGTGTTATTCATAGGCTCACCAAACTTTCCAGGATGGAAGACAAACATGTTCTTATTATAACTGAACCAAAGTTTGTACTGCATGCCTTTTGAGATTCTACAAGGCCCTAGATTTGGGTAAATGGCTAAACCCCTGATATTGAGGGTATTATAAACTCATTTTCTGTTCGTGTTCAAAACATCCCTCACGCTAGCGTTTCTTCTTCTCTTCTGTTTCCATGTCGGTGGCGGCGCCAAGCAAGTCGCTAACAGCGCCACCTGCTGTTGTGGAGTGCGAATTACATGACAGTTTACTAACATGTGTGTGGATCTGAAGGCATTTGCGTGTGGATCAGCAAGGCGAAAAATTAGTGCCAAAAGTCACGTGACAGTTTTTTGTATAGAATTTTGTTTTGTACTTGAAGGATTTTTTTTTTATTGAAGGATTTTTTTTGTACTTGAAAAATTTTAGTTTGTACTTGGAGGATATTTTTGTCATTGAAGAAATACGTTTCTTTGTATATGTAAAACGTAGTGTATTTGTTAGATAGCTACGTTTTTTATTTGCAGAACAAAATAAATTAGTTTGTGAGTGATGTTTTGTATTTGCAAACCACACTGAGTTTGTTTGTGAATCGTTGGGTGTGAGTAACACACGTTTTGTGTGTGTGTGAGGTTTTGGCATGATTCTCACTCTATAAATATGCCAGTTGCTGCACAGCGACATCCAGAGAGAAGCGTCTGCGCTGATGCACGGCAGAGAACCAGAAGTCGCAACGCTATCTATAACCATTGTGTTGTGTGCAGTTGCATTACATTATTAATTTTAGGTTTTGTACAAACATTTGAGAGAGAAATTCAAGCACTTTCAATGGCTTTCAAAAATGTCCCCCAGCTGTTTCCACCACTTTAAAGTTCTAAAAATGATTCAGTTTAATTTTAATGACCAAAATATATTTTTGGTAAACAAACACTGTAAATAATAATAAAAAATTCAAATTACCACTATAGCCAGGAGATGACAGCAGAGGAGCATTTATTGGCTTATAAGTCATTCATCTCTACTTTTTGCTTTATATTTTGAAATGATACATTTCACTTTTATAAAATATAAAATTATCAAGAATAAAAAAAGCTATGGGATGTTGCAGAGTGACTAAAACCCTGTTAGCTGTTATAAATTCATGGTAAACCACGGCTTCGCTGGGCTTATTGCTTTTATACAATGGTTATTCCATATACTTAGTAAGGTTTCACAGAACAAAACAGCAAATTAAGTGTAATGATATAAACAAAAACAATGTAGTTCCTCAGAAACTACAGTATACTTTATTATATTTTTATATTTAAGGAATGCTAGTGTTATAACTGACATTTATGTCCAGGATACTGGCAATTTGGAATAGCTATATAATATAATATAATATAATATAATATTTAAAAGGTAATTAACCTATGTTAAGATCCATTATTGCTATTTTATTTATATTTTACCTTGACCAACTTCATCATGCAGTAAATACCATACATGTTTAATGCTTGCTTTTTGCAAAACTGGTGGAATAAGCAAGTCCCAATACCCAGTACTACCAGTATTTTTAAGTTTAAATGTCCTTTACTTGCAAGCACTGTCATAAAATACTTTAACTGTACACTCCCAGCATAACGTAACGGTTCATTTATAAACAGCACTAGTTACTTTCACTAGTTGTCCTGTTATTCACTGGCTATCGAGTGTTCAAGAGCGCAGATGAGCCAGTCGCTGGTACAACCCGGGGTCACGTGACTTCCTGCGGCGAGAACTGCTGCTTGCAGTTTCTTGTCGCGAGCGCTCGGTGCACGGTGTGGAAATTCCGACCCATAGCGGCATGAAGCTGCACGCTGACACCGTATGCGAATCGCTGCGCCACCCGTGAACGGTAACCCGGCTCGATAGAGCAGCGGATTAACAGCCGTTTGAACGGGAAGGATTTAGACCCAGCGCGTTCCTGAGGGAGAAGTTTTTCACTGTGTCGGTGTCGGCTTGAGGTGCACGGGACACCAGCAGCGAGCATGGCGGAGAGAAGTGGCCGGTTAAGCTTCCCCGGGAGCGGGGCGCTAAACAGACCGGTGCCTATGAACCTGTTCGCTACCTGGGAGATAGACGGCTCCTCTCCTAACTGCATCCCCAGGTGAGAGACACGCGTGATCGGACACCCAGGTGGGCTGTTTGTGAGCAGGGGGGCAGGTAGGTGCACGGCGACAGGGAGTGGTGTGTGTCTGTGTTAGAAGAAGGGTGTGTGAACTAGTTTGACTATCGTTGTGGTGCACTGATCGAGCGCGTTTGATTGGATCACAGTGGCACAAATCCAGTGATGTTCCGCAGATTTAGTAACGCTTTTCTGTCATTCACCATTTAGTGTTAAAATGTGACCCGGTTGCTTTTTATCACTAGTCTTTTAGAGATTATGATTATTATTAATATTGTTATCTATAATTATTATTAATAAAAAATAATTTCCGGTCTGCTGAGCGCGAACCGTTTTTTTTTGACAGTTCTGTTCTGCTGCCCGCAAACCCTTTGGCCTTTGTGACGTCAGGGTTCCGCTCTCGCGCCGCGCTCGTCAACAGGGGCCGGTGTCGTGCAGAATATACCCAGTGGCTCTACTATGTGCACTGCCACCGGAACATAACGTTCAGCACCAGCTGCTTCTCTTATTTGCTGTCATGAGTCATCAAAGTATCATATACATTTATTTGTTTATTGCTAAACACAAATTAAATCATAACAGAGAAGCTACTAATAAAACAGGCCTGACTAAAACCGTATGTGTGCTGGCATGCAGGTTGTTTTTGTTTCTGTCCCATATAATAGTTGTGATGAACTATGGGTGGTGTCCGCAAATGACCTTTAAAAGGCAGTTCGCCCATAAAAGAACATCCTGTCTTCATTTACACACCCTCATCACTTACAGGAGAAATTAGAAGCCCCGCAATGATCCTTTTTTCACTGCAGTTGCAAAGAATGGAGCTTTCAAGCTTCAAAAGCTATCATAAACTAGGCCCTAACGACCGCAAGTCTTCTGAAGCCACGTGATCGCTCTGTGTGAGGAGCAGTTCAATGTGGAAGTCATATTTCACTGAACAAATCATTCTTTTGAGTCTTGTCTTTTCAATGAATCAAGTAGTTCACAAAACCAGACTGAATGGTTTGTTCAGCATTTGGATTGATCAAGTTCTCGAGTTCTCCTCACTTTCTAATTGATCCAGTCTAAAGGGAGAGGAGGATTTTATTTATGTTTTTGGGAGAAACAACTTCTCATACATGACTATAGATTTGAAATATTGTGTGGGAGTGCTGTGGATTACTTATAAATTTATTATTATTATTTTTTTTAGTTTGGAGCTTCCCAGTACTACTCTGTAAAAAAAAAAAAAAAATATCCCATTAAATATCTAGTAAAAAACGCTTTTTACATTAAAATGTATCACCATAATAATGCAGGTGGCAATAGAAAGGTACATGATGAATACTCCTCACAAATTTACATTTTCTATTACACACACACAAAAAAAGTAATTCAGGTTTTTGTTAGAAATGACAGAATTTTTATTTTCTTTTGAAATATTCCTTTAAAACAGCCTGAACTGGAGCAAATAGTGAGATGGATGGGGAATAAAGAGAGAGAGAGATGTGCTTTATGAATTCTTGATCATACTAAAAGATTCACAACTGTACCACAGACTTATATTCCCTCAGGCCCTTTTCTGTGTGACGAGCACGACATTTGACCATAGAATTCTAACAGTTAATTATGTGTCAATTTAAAGGTCTGTTCTGTGCACATAATTGAAGCTGAGTGCAGAATCTGAGAGAAACAACTCATCTTATCACAGTGAGACACACTCATACGTCTCTGTCATAAAAATGACATTAGCTTTAGTTTTTAATGAACTAATTAATGAGCCACAGCAGCTGGTCTTCTGAGCTTTTCTGGAGGATTTTCCCCTTGGGGTTCTCCTGCAGTGGGTGTGGCCTAGTTTGGAGAAGCTGTCTGATTGGCTAGGCCTGACATGGTGGGCATGTCCCGATTGTAGGACTGGTTTTCTTATTTTTGGCTGAGAATTGTGAATATATTATCGGCATCAGAGATGTATTATTTTATTTTTTTTGCGTTTTCTGGTGAAGATTTAATTCTTTGCAGTGTTGTTACTTTTAACTAAAACTATAAAAATATGTATTTTTTTAATTAAACATCTGGCCTTTTGTGTTTATGTTTGTTATGTTAAGAGATACTTCGTTGGCATCCTTCAGCCACATCTAAAATGGTGACCTCTGGAGATTGTGGGTCAGTTATTATTGAAGTGTTTGTGGTGGGCTGAAATGCTTCAAAAGCAGCTGTTTTGATTGCAAGTTCGAGGTTTTGATCTCTTTTGATGTTTAATTGTGTCAGTGAATAAGATGATGAATGAATTTGGGTTGAATGACAAGAATCATCATCATTAAGATTTACTGCAAAATAGGTCACAACACATTGAGTTTGAAACCTGTGTGATTGTGTGTGTTATGATAGATTTGATAGATTTATAAGGACTTAATATTAGCTCACTGTATCTGGCTTAATCCTCACGTTCATTTAAGCTGTCAGAGCCGTCACATTCTGACTGGATGAGTCCCGCTGAAGTCAGTCAGAGACTATCAGTGTGAGGAAACAGAAAGTATCTGAACGCTACAAGGCATAGATGTGTCAACCATTAATAAAATAAATAAAGCAGAAAAGCTGATCCACTTCCATCATATTAGTCATTTCCTTTTTTAGTACAGCATGAGAATGTGAAGTGCGTTGAAATCTGTGAGTAATGTTTATGTAATATGACGATTTTTGCTGTAACTGGATTGTTGAAAGCAGTCTTGTTTTTGTTAACTGAAACTGAAACTTCACTGCTTGGAAAAAAAGCTGAAACAATAGCTGAAATGTGAATATTAGATGAAGTTGAAGTACTAAAATTGCTAAAGGTGCAGCTGAAATAGGCCTAAAAGTTAAAGCAATATAGAAATATATATAAAAAAACAATGAATAAACTCACATAGCAAAATTACTAAGACTTAAACTAAAATTGAAATGAAAAGGCAACATTTATAAATATAATCTAATTCAAAATACTATTATAGGAAGGTTTGAGGTAATCTCTTGATAAATTAAGTCGTTAATTGATTGTACTATGAAAACTTGCATTCAGCTTCCTCCAGAAAGTCTAGAAAGAGCATCTACTAAAACTGTGCTGCCAAAATGGCTTGTTTCTGACATTAGAAACCTAAACTTAATACATGGCCGGTCTAGTCACATTGAAATAATACAGAGAGAGTAGGAATGATATTGTTAGTCCTAAACACCAGAAAACTTATTCACATTTAATTATAGCTAATATCAGTGGCAGATATTACGATTCTAAACTATTTTGTCTAAATAAATTCAAAATGAAGTATTACGAACTAAAATCAGGGATTTTAAATACTAAAAGTGAATTTAGGCATCACAACATTATATAGTATGAAAAATGGATATTCATTTTGAGATTTGTTGTAGATTTCATTTCACAGTGTTATTAAATGATAAATGTTTTTTTTAAATATTAACTTGAGTCTTACGTGATGAAAAGGACATTTAATAGTAAAAATAAGGAAAATAAGCACTATTTAAAGTTTTAACTAATAAAATAAACCCTGCAATATTTTTCTAATAAGTGATTTTCTGTATATTCTGAGTGTAAAATTACATTCATCAGCAGGAGCTTAAATATAAAGGTATTGTTTATAGTGACACTGTGCTGCTGACTGTGTGCATGACGCCATTGGTCCTTTGTATCTTCTCAAGTGGGCATCGTTTTCACTAAAACAATAGAAATCTCTCTCTCTCTCTGATTGAACAGGCTGTGCTAGGCTGTCATATTTGTGTGTGTTGGTGGAGTGTGTGCTGCGTTCTCTCACCCAGAGGGAAGAAACAGTCATGGCTTTGTCTTTAACACACCCACAGCCATTCTTACACACACACATACACACTCACACTGGCAGGAGCAGGGTAAATAGCCATATTGTTTATATGTTAAAGCGCTGCTTGGTTTTGGAGCGTTTTGTTGTGTTTGTTCTTGATTCGGTGGGATAGCAGATGCTATTTCTTTAAAGCTCTTTAATAGAGCAATGAATGACGGCGCAGCTCTTTTACAGCACATGGTTTAGGTCTGTACATCAGTACCTATTACTCTTGATGTCCTTTTAACCTAGAGGACTAATTTGCTATGCCCACAGGGATTTTTACTGGGTATTTAGAATAGTGGTTTTCAATGTATGTGAAAAATGTTTAAATGTGTTTGAAATATAATTTTTATGAACATTAATTATACCACAAAGGTTAGTGCTTGATGAACTGAAACCATTGTAGCTGTTTTATAGCAACTTGTTACACACACAGAGAGAGAGAGAACCATTCAGAAGTTTGGTAGTCAGTACCCTTTTTTTGAACAGAAATAATCTGACAATTTTTTTAGTAAGGACACATTAAATTGATCAAAATGTACAGTAAATATATTTATAATGTTAAAAAAGATTTCTCTTTCAGATAAATGCTGTTCTTTTTAACTTTTTTATTTATCAATAAAGTTTGAAAATATGTATCATGGTTTCCACACAAACATTAAGCAGCACAACAGTTTTCAACATTGACAGTGATAAAAAAAAACACAAAATCAGCATATTAGAATGATTTCTGAAGGATTGTGTAACTGGAGTAATGGCTGCTGAAAATTCAGCTTTGCCATCACAAGAATTAATTACTTTTTAAATGATATTAAAGAAGAAAATTGTTATTTTAAATGAATATTTTATTTTATTTTAATATTACTGTTTTTACTGTATTTGTGGTCATATATATAAAATTAGTCTATATGTTTAATTTAACTAGAATTTCTCTGTGCATATGTCAGGAAATGAAGGGACTACTTGCATGCATACACACACACACACACACACACACACAAACACACCAGTGCACAGCTATCTGCTTGCTCAGCACTTACAGTAGGGGGTCTAATTGTGTTATTTCTCATTCCTTCAGATTCCAGTCTGGTCAAGTATGAAGGTTTGTTAAAAAGGACAAGCACACACACTCACACACACACACACACACACACACACACACCCCTCCTACAGTCAATAGCCAGTCGTTCAGATTATAAAATTCTTTTGACTTTGTTCTGAATGTTTGCTGATGTCTATTTTCACACCTGCATCATATAAAATAACAACACAGGGACTTCAAACCCAGTTCATCAGGTTCTGTGAAAACTGCCTACAATGTCATGTTTGACACTTTTTTTTTTTTAGCAGAGCTGCTGTCTGCATTTGTTAATTATTTGCATGTGATCAAAAATAAAGTCAATAATCATGCTTTTGGTCTGAAGAGACATGCTGGTTTAGCGAGTTATTGATGACAAAATTGATATTTTTGGGCGAACTGTTCCTTTAAAGTCATCTAGATCCTTCTTCATAAACCAAGTATTATTTTTTGTGCTTATTATTTTGATGGACTTATTTTAAACCCTGGTGATCAAAGTCTATTAGCATTGCAGCTCTTTGTAAAAACCGATCATCAACATCACCGTGAGGGCAGAGATTCAGATTGTGGGAGTCTGCACACCAAAGACAAAAATAGCTGGTTTGTGGACCATGACCATGACCATGCCCAGAAGCCCAGGTGTGAGCCAGCAGCAGTAGATCTTTGAAATTATGGTTATGGTCAAGAATGCAAAACTAGCCTGAACTTCCTGATCACAAGTTTATTTGTATAACACTAATTTTTACAATATTTATTAGTAGCTTATCAGTGGTGACTGTCAGTTTATGTGCACATGGCAGAAATGTACGGAAAAATCTATTTAAAGACATAATCAAACAGACGATGAACACTATTAACAGCAATAATTATGATGCAATCACACTTGTAGCAATATTTGTTAGTTCTGTATGTTGTTTCAGGGTTGGTCTCTTCTCAGGTGTTCTGGATCCAGACTGAAGCTTGTGTAAATCCTAGTTACCCGTGGGATGTAAATCTCGGGTTTCAAAACCGAGAAACAAATAGAGACCTATTAGCGTAGCTGCTGTTCCAACAAAGTAAAATTAATTAGTTTAACCCAAGCTAAAGAATAATAATGCAGTCACAAATTATGATATGCATTATTTGAATGCTTGGCCAAAGAGATGTGTCTTTAATCTAGATTAAACAGAGAGAGTGTGTCTGAACCCAGAACATTATCAGGAAGGCTATTCTAGAGTTTAGGAGCCAGATGTGAAAAAGCTCTACCTCCTTTAGTGGACTTTGCTCTTCTAGGAACTACCAAAAGCGTTTTGTGACCTTAGGGTGCGTGATGGGTTGTAACATGGTAGAAGGCTAGTTAGGTACGCAGGAGCTATACCAATTAGGGCCTTATAGGTAAGTAATGATAATTTGTAACTGATACAGAACTTAATAGGTAGCCAGTGCAGAGACTGTAAAATTGGGGTAATATGATTATATTTTCTTGACCTTGTAAGGACTCTAGCTGCTGCATTTTGGACTACCTGTAGCTTGTTTATTGACGAAGCAGGACAACCACCTAGAAGTGCATTACAATAGTCCAGTCTAGAGGTTATAAATGCATGAACTAGCTTTTCTGCATCAGAAACAGGTAATATGTTTCCTGGCTTGGCAATGTTTCAAAGATGGAAGAATGCTGTTTTTGTAATAAGGGAAATGTGATTTTCAAAATACATGTTGCTGTCTTATATAACACCAAGATTTTTGACTGTAGAGGAAGTAAACAACCAAGTCATTACTTAACCAACTGGTTCATCTATTAACAGTTATCTTAAGTTTGAAAACCAGAAAGTGCCTAAATACATTCATATTTTTGAATGTTTCATACACTATCATTCAAAAGTCTGGGTTTTAATGTTTTTAGAAGAAGTATCATATGCTCACTAAGGCTGTATTTATTTGCTAAAAAATATATATACATAAAATAAATAAATATACATAAAATAAATATAGTATTTTGTAATAACTGTTTAATATATTTTAAAATATAACTTATTTCTGTGATGGCAAAGCTGAATTTGTCAGACTTTAATGTCACATGAGAAATCATTCTTATGCTAACATGTTTTATTATTATCAGTTATAATAATGAAGACAGTTGTGCTTGATATATTCCCATGAGATTCAATTGATATTCATTTTTGTCAGGATTCTTTGATGAATATATAGTTAAAAAAACTTTTATTTGAAATAGAAATATTTTGTAACATTTTAAATAGCATTGCTTTATCAGTTACTTTATCAGTTTAATGCATCCTTGCTGAATAAAAGTGTTAATTTCTTAAGAAAAACAAAACAAAAAACATACTGACCACAAACTTTTTAGTGGTAGTCTATATATTTTTTTATTTATTTAATTATTTAAAGTAAAATATAATGTATAGAAATTATAAAGATTATAATTATAAAGATTTTTGTTTTGTTTATCAATAAGTAGGCCATCATGATAATTTGGCTATAATTCTGCATATTTCAAATACTTGACTAAACATTGATTTTAAAAAGTCATGTTTATTCACCAGTTCTGACACAGCAACAGATCATAAGTGTGCTTCTGCTGTCTTTAAATTGAATGCCACTTTGTTTGATTTTGATTTTCTCATTTAATGCAATTAAAATTTCATCAAGTGCATCAAATACCTGTCACTGTATACCAGTGTTTAGAATAACGGCGTTTAAAAGAACGGCGTTAGGTAACGACGTTATTTTTTCAGTAACGGGGTAATCTAACTAATTACTTTTCCCGTCGTTACAACGCCGTTAACGTTACTGAACGTTAAATGCGGTGCGTTACTATGCATTGATTTAATATGCAATCCCGAACGCACCCCTGGCTCACACAGCGAGTGAGCAGGTGGGTTAATAACGAGATAAGCGATTATGATTGGCTAAGGCAGAGTCATGTGTTTCATGGTAGCCAATCAGAGCCAGTGTTTTTACACACACGTGCCAGCGGCGCCAAACACACACAGTCACACACACGCAACAGCTACACAAAGATTCGCAGCAGCAGCAGAAATGGCGAGTCAGGAGCAATCCGATGAAAAGTTGGCATTTTCAAGGTGGAGATATAAGCACTACTTCAAATTCATTGTAGTCAAAGGCAAGAACGTGCATGTAATGTGTACATGTAATGTGTACATGTAATGTGTGACACGCAACTACAAAGCTAGTGGCCAAAAACACTTTTCTTACAAAGAGTGCAGGATAAAACTCTTGCTGTCTGTTGACGTGCAATAAATCTCGAAAGTTATGTACGAACACCTGTCTGTTCTACTTATTTCAACTGATTTGTGAAAACTGCTTAAAAAAAAGAACAAATTCTTTGACATATAGCAACTTTTTTTTTTTTTTACAGTAACGCAAATAGTTACTTTCCCTGGTAACAAGTTACTTTTATTATAGAGTAATTCAGTTACTAACTTAGTTACTTTTTGGAACAAGTAGTGAGTAACTATAACTAATTACTTTTTTAAAGTAACGTTCCCAACAGTGCTGTATACACATTTGTATATAGCGTTTTTGATATTTTAAACAAAGACTCACATTGTGCTACAGGTGATGTTTCTACAGCAGGATCAGCAACAGCTAAATTCTTGTTTCTAATCAGCATTTTTATGTTTGTGTGTGTGAGAGAGAGATTCAGTGAGAAAGTAGGAAAATGTAGGTCACTTGATTTTACAAGGGAAGGAGATGGATGTGCATGTTGACTCAAATGTTTTCAGCATGTGTTAGTATTTAACTGCAGTTTGATGGAAGTCAACACTCTCATACACACATCTGTACCTAATGAGCTTGAATGAAGCAAACTGAAGTGTGTGCTTGTGCTCAGGTGAAACACAGAAGGATTATTTGCATCGCTTTATGATCTCATATCCATTAGGCTTAGGTTAACTCAATCTCTCCTGTCTGTCTTTCTGTCTGTCTGTCTGTCCAGGTTAAGAGGATCAGTGGTGGTTTGTTCTGTCTCTCTGTCATACACAGGTCAGGGACTCCTGTAATCTCACCAGGGTCAAATGAATTCAAATCTGCTGTGAGTGTATTACTGTTTTTATAGACCATATCTCTCTCTATCACAACTTTATTGCAGTTGTTGGGACTGATTACAGTGCAGGTTATCTCGACTCTCTGCTCCAGTTTTGACTGTCTTTGAAGTTCATAAACATAATTCAGTGTTTCCGATAAACGTATAATGTAGAAAATGATAAGTGTGTTTGTGGGTTTCTGTTTAAAAGCTACACAGTTGATCCTGAATTAGTATTCAGTGGGATTCAAAAATCTAAGACCACTAGTGCAAATGGTTCTATTTTGTATTTGTTTCCAATTTAATGCTATATTTTTAGTTAAGTATATTATCAGCAGAAAATAACATTTCTAAGTTTTTGCTTGCCCACATTTTATGTTTGTGATCTGTATGCTCTAGCATGATTTGAGAATGATCCAAAGGATGTCTTGTAATTCAACCTGAACAATAACATCTTGACTTTTTGTACAAATGAGTTCAGTGGCAATCTGCTGAAATTTCCTTACTTATAAACTTGTGAATGTTTGATTAGGGTAATCTAATGTTTAGTTTATTATTAATGTAATTTCAGTATTGTTTATTTTCAGGTTTACATGGGGAAAAAAATGTCAGTTGGTGTCAGATGTTTGGACCTGTCTGCACATAAACCCAACAGAAATTACTTTTTTGTTTGTGTTTACTAGTCATGTGCTTCTCGTACCAGCGATAACTTAAAATAACATAGGCTTACACATTGCTTAGTGTGAGTGTGTCTCTTCCATCATTTACTCTGAGTATTCAAGCCTTGGAAATTGAGCTAATTAGGACCAAACTGACCTTGTTAGAGTAGTGTGTGAATGTGTGTAAGAACCTGTGTGTGTGTTTAGCTTCTACAAGTTAATGTAGGTCAGCTCTCAGGGGTTTACTCGCTTTCAGACATGCAGAATATTTGGATCTGTTTTCTGATGAGATCACATACACATGTGTCCAACATGGAAACTGGCCTTTAAAACACTCAGAAGACACTCATGAACTAAACCTATGAAATCCAAATGGTCCATGTGTGTTAGTTTTTATGCATTCTTTGCCAGTGTACTTCTAAATGTTTTAACGATTTGTAAAGTTCAAACTTCCAGTCTCTTCCAAAAAATGAACTCCAGATATTGATGACTCATCCTGTACTACACAACTGCACAAAAAAGTCTGGTGGGATACTCTCTAGATAGTCAATGTCCCTCCCCCTCACACCATCTATGGTTGTGCTGTAACTATTTATATAAAAATGTCAGTCAACATACCCACTTAAAATCACAATTCAATGTTTTTTGTCATGTTATATTAATAAGTATTTGGTCTGGAAATGTGCTTAATTTTCAAAAAATGTCTTATATAATTTCTTATATGTATTTCCACTGTGTAGGAAATTAATCAGTATAGAACCTAAAACCTCACACACACCCTCCATTTTTTCATTGGTAAGACATGGTGAATTATTTATTTATTTTATTATAATTACTTTGTATTATAGTTGATAACTATTTTAGATTTTTGTATTAGCTTTTATTTTATATTTTCAGTTTTCATTTAAATTTTAGATTTAATTTTGTGCTTTTGTAATTTTTATTAGTTCTTTTTTGTAATATTTCTATTTTGCTTTGACTTTTATTTTATTTCGGTTTTAGAAATTGTAACATTTAGTAGTTTAGCACTTCAGCTTAAACATATTTTATTTAAGTTAGTTGTCAAGGCAACATTTAAATGTGTATGTTTTCTGAGTTTGTTTTTCATCTAATATTTTTTTTAGATTGTTAATATTTTTTGATTATTGAAAACAATTATTTTGCCTTTAAATTGTGGTCATGGCATAAACTATAAGGCATTTCTGTGTATGTTATTGAAATTCTCTTCTGTAAATGTTGTCAGAGCTGCATGCTTCAGGTTTAAGGGTGTAAATCTACCCACAGTGTCTGTGGAAGTGTTATGAAATGTTGGTGTCAGCTCTTATGTGTACTAATGCATCAGCTAATCCCGGTGTTCTGTCTGGGCCCGTAACCTGAGCACAGCTTCACCCCTTAGCACTGCCCTTTCAGACTTACAGTTACAGTAGATGTTCGCGTAACCTGAGTCAGGAGTCAAGGAAGCTGAGGGTTTCTGATGAAAAACGAATGAAATTGATTTTGGACTAATTCCCTCTGTACTTTCAGAGTCTCTGCAGCATCTGCCAGAGAGAAAAACACACACCGTGTCTGTAGGAGAGTGTGTGTAATGGAGCTGTGATTGAGTTTGGATCCAGCTGAGCGGAGTGAGACACTTTTATCTTCAACAGTCTCCGTTCTTTTGTGAGCGTCTGTTAGTTTTTTATAGGAATTTATACATAGTTATTAGATGGGTTTGACTGACGTGAGTGTGTGTGCAGTTTGAGACGCAACACACACACCTCACAGTCTCACACCACACCCGCTGAAATAATCGGGCTTTGTACTAAAAAAACAGAACATACATTTGTGTGTGTGGCCATTGTTTCCTGTTTTGTTTGTTGGTGGCCTCAATGATTAACCTCTGACACAGCTTTCACTAATATCAAATATTTTTACTTCATGTAATATTATGAATATAGTGTGTTACTGTTGACTTTTTGTTGATTGTGTGTGATTAACTTTCAATATGGCAGTGTTTTAATGGGCCGAACCTGAGTCAGATTTAACTACAAAATCTATATCTATATCAGTATACAAAACAAGTTTTAGAAATAACAATTAAATTACAAATAACTTATTAACTTAAATTAACTTTAGTGTACTGTAATGTAAAGTCTTCATTCGTATTGCTATAATGCAGAAATAAATATTTGAGGTCATCAGCTACAGCCACAGTTGAAAACCATTAAATTTGTGTTTTTGTGGGTTGCAAAAATACCTTTAGTCTGTGATAATGTGTGAATGTGCGAGAAAAATGTATGAATGCAGTCTGCTCAAAACCGCTGTGTGTTCCTTTGTTGTGCTCCGAGTTAGCATGCTAATCGCTCAGGGAAGAAGAATGGCTTTTGTTTGTGTGTGTGTCTTGAAGTGAGAATAGTGTGTGAACAATACCAGCCTTTAGATCACTCGAGAGATTGTGTGCCTCTCTCTCGCTCTCACTACTCTTTGTCCTCATCGTACCTGGTATGTGATTTGAATATATAAAGTGTTTCTCATTAATATTCTATTAGGTGCATGCACGTGGGTCTGATTCCATTGGCTTCTCTCTCTGTTCAGGCTGCTCTCTGGTCCCTTGATCACTTCCCACTGCGACATTCCTGACAATACTGACTCATCTCTGCTCTGACTCTCTCCTTGCATGACTGACGTTATCTCATTCTCTCTCTGTGACAGGGTTCTTTCCATCCACAGTCAGTGTGTAAAGGGACATTTCACCCCAAAAATGAAAATTCTGTCATTTACTTGATCTCATTGTTGTTCCAAATCAGTAAGACGACAAAAGGAAATGAGGATGTTCACAGTCTTTTTCAAACAATTAATGGAATCAAATGGAATTGTCTTGCAATTTGAATATGCGCATAAATTTGCCCCGCCTGCATTATTCAATTTCAGAGCTTTGCCTAAAGGGAAGATTATCAGAAAATAATGACTTAATACCCTTTTTCGATCTACTAATTTAATTCTGGAAATGTTTGGCTCTATGATGCAAATGTGGGAGTTTTGTTTCTTTAATTTGCATTATCATTGTCTGTGTAAAAGCATGGATGTCTGTCAGCACAGTGCTGATGTTTACTGCTGTATCAGAGCAGAGGTGCGTTTTTATTATGTTTTAGTATAATGACTTAGATTTTTGGCTCATTTGAACAGTTCCTTCTGCCTAAAATGACAGGCACTCAATGGAACTTTTTGTAAACAGTTTTGTATTCAAGTTTCCAGGAGACTAAAATCCCTGAACCCCACTTTTTCAGCCCCATGAATTCCAGCTGTTTTCTGTCCCAGCTGAAAGCTGCTATGGGTCTGTTTTCAGCAGACCTGAATCAGATTGCGCTGTAGAATATTTCCCAGCACAGTATTAGAGCAGTAGCTGTTCTTAGGAAGGTTGTTTTCTTTGGAAATTGAAGGTTCTTACAGTGCCTTACTAATTAGAATCTCAGGATTTTGAAAACAAGATTATCAACTCACATCCTTTTACAGGAGCAAACATAAGGATCACATTCCCAATCATTTACTGATAAACAGCAACTGAGCGCTTGTCTATTCCTGTCTGTATATCCAGCTGTAAAGTAAACAGATAATTCACCCAAAAATGGCACTTATGTCCTTTACTTAGCCTAAACAATGGGACGTAAGGTGGCAATTTTTCCACACGTCATTACAATGATGACTCCTCAGCATTAGCCAGACGTTGTGAATAATCACATCATTTTTGAAAATACTCTGTTGTTTTTGTCTGTAGGTTGTGTAGTCTGACTTTGAAGAAGCTGGTGGTGATGAAGGAACTCGACAAGGAGCTGATTTCGGTCGTCATTGCAGTCAAGATTCAGGTTAGCCATCAGCTTCATGAAGTGTATGTTGTTTTTTTTATTCCAGTAAGTCTAGATTTTTGTTGCAACGAAGAACACAATTACATTTAAGACTATAAACAAAATATTCCAAGAGGGTTACAATACATTAGATTCTGAAATGAATGAAAAGTGTATTATATTATCAAGTATTACTCCACTGAAGAATCTTGCAAGCAGTTACTTTTTACTCGGAGAATTCAAATAAATATATCAACATCTTTCATGAAAATAAAAATAAAGTTATTTTATTTAAACATTTGCATTTATAAATATACACATATATAATATATATATATATATATGTGTATATTTTAGTAATAAAATAATTATAAAATTAATATGAAAAGTGTCTCTTTTAAAAATGTCTCCTTTTGGCAAAATTTAAAAAAAACGCTTTTCAATAAACATAATGACTAATTAAGAGGATAATAATGTCTTTAGAGTAATAATGGGAGGTGCAGTTAAGTGAGCAGCATGTGTGTAAATAAAGTGAGTGTGTTGGTGCTTGTAGGGCTCCAAGAGAATCCTGCGCTCCCATGAGATAGTGCTGCCCCCTGCTGGGGGAGTGGAGACTGATCTCGCTCTCACATTCTCACTACAGGTAAAGATATCCCCAAAACACACATTTTCGAATTGTTCAATCATAAATGGCTATTAAAACAATGGCTCCGAATCAAAAGATGGTGAACTGACTAGTTATCTACTGCTTACATTGCCTGACAAAGAACCTCTTAAGTGATTGACTTGGAACACTCTGTGTCACTCATTGCAATGCACTAATGGATTGATTTTTGTTGCATATATACAAGTATACATGCTGAGCTGCCTTGAAATAAAAAAAAGGAAGCTATTATATAAACAGTCTTTGCTTTTGGAGTGTGTCTGCAAATGCTCCCTGTGTAGGCAGCTTACTAGGTTTTGAAACGGAGCCAATATTGCTTTTAAGACATCATTTCAGTGTGCTCTGAATCATTCTAGAGTTTTATTATGAAACTCAATCTGATGTTTTCTTCTCTCTCTCCTGTGTGTGCATGCTTTAATACGAGTAGTACCCTCATTTTCTGAAACGCGAGGGAAATAAGTTGCAAATCCTGCTTCAGCGGAGGAAGAGGTACAAAAACCGAACAATTTTGGGTTACAAGACTTTGGCTGCTGGTTCTATAGACATGGCAGAGGTATTTCAGATTCCTCAGTGAGGTTAATGGAGACTTTTGAAGCATACAGATGCTGATTTGTTTGTGTGTGTGTAGGTGATGCAGCATCCTGCAGAAGGTGGGCAGGTCTTGGCTCTTTGCAGTAATCAGAAGGAGTTTCTGGGTAAAGTTGCGGAGATTTGGATCTATTCCTTGTCCAGTCAGCCTATAGACCACGAGGAGGCAGCCATTCTGGGACAGAAAATCAAATGTTCGGGTAAAAAGAAAACACATTCATACATACTCATCTATTTTTTATTTGTCTGACATGTCTCTTGCAATAACAAATTGTGTTCTCTATGTGTGATGTGAAGTGGTGTTTTGTTTTCATACTGTGTATTTTATTGTGACTTCATGTAAAATATGTTCATTATCAGCGTTGATTTGCGCAACTTGTCAGTTAACAACGGCTCTGTGTAGTAACAGCTGCTCTATGGGCAATCAAGCACAGTGTGATGGAATTTATCACTGATTAGAGAACCGGCTTTACTGACAAGATGCGCATTAAAGGGATGGTTCACTTTGAAATTAAATTTTTATAAGTTTTAGCTTACCTTAAGGCCATCCAAGATGTAGGTTTCTTTGTTTCCGCAGTATTTCCCATTTTGATATTTTTAGGTCAAACCGTTCTTGTCTGTAACTCATATAATGGAGGTCTATGGTCACAACCTCAAAGAGCATGCACAGAGAAGTCCAAATTAAACAATTCCCCATCGTAAGTACACATTGATGGCCTAAGACACGAAACGAGCGGTTTGTGTGAGAAAACGAACAGTATTTATATCGTTTTTGCCTCTTGTACACAACCACATCCAACTGATCTGAGTGCGCGAGTGCTTCCTGATGTGACGTGCACGCGCGCTCTGGCTTAGTCTGCGCAAACGCGGAAAGCCCCGGAAGTGATCTCTCGCGCATGAATGTCACTCATTGTTTACACTTACTGTCTATGGTTTACACAGAGATTTCGGAAGTGTTACCTTTCACTGTGAAGATCTAAACACATTTAGACGTACAGGAAATTGCAATGGAAGACGATTTCAATATATCCATAGACAACGTTTAATTTTTTTCACAAGCCTATTTATTTGAACCAGAATACACAGATCAAGTACTCAGGAGCGATCCGCTGCAGCAGCACGTCATAAAGCCTCAGAGAGACAGAGATCTCTTCAAAATTGGTGGTGTTTTAGTAGCAAGTGTTGTGAGATGCCAACAGAAGTGGAGAGCATGTTGTCATGAATGGAACAACTAACGTTACAAGATGACGACGAGGACATTGACAGTATCACATCACACGCCTGCCTGACTGAAGATCCTGATTTTTCTCCGCTGTTGAGCGTTTTGCACGTTGTGTTTAGTTTGCCACGTATAAACTGGAGGCAACGTCCAATGCCACAGGGACCCAATGGCACGCTGTCAATAGAGTGAGTAATGTGTTGTATTTTTATTATAATCGCAACGATTATAGGGTGCATTATAAACAAATAAATTAATTACAATTACTGCATTATATTTATTATATTATATATTGTGGTAAACAGTAAACAATGAGTGACATTCATGCGCGAGAGATCACTTCCGGGGCTTTCCGCGTTTGCGCAGACTTGGCCAGAGCGCGCGTGCACGTCACATCAGGAAGCACTCGTGCACTCAGATCAGTTGGATGTGGTTGTGTACAAGAGGCAAAAACGATATAAATACTGTTCGTTTTCTCACACAAACCGCTCGTTTCATGTCTTAGGCCATCAATGTGTACTTACGATGGGGAATTGTTTAATTTGGACTTCTCTGTGCATGCTCTTTGAGGTGGTGACCATAGACCTCCATTATATGAGTCACAGACAAGAATGGTTTGACCTAAAAATATCAAAATGGGAAATACTGCGGAAACAAAGAAACCTACATCTTGGATGCCCTTAAGGTAAGCTAAAACTTATCAAAATTTAATTTCAAAGTGAACTATCCCTTTAATTATCGGCCGATATTTATTGTGGAACATAACTAGATGGAGCACTGTATTGAACGATCAGTATTCAGGACCTATCCTTTTTATAATATTGTTTATTTGACTTGGTAGATAATTACTCAGAAGAAGAGTATGAAAGCTTCTCATCGGAGCAGGAGGCCAGTGATGACGCAGCACAAGGACAGGTGATTACATACACACGTACAAACAAAGCAACCTCTTTTCCCTCTTTTTCTGCTGACTCGTGTATGTACATGCTCCACAGGATCTCGAGGATGACGAGTACGAGATAAGGAAATCAACAAAGCAAAGGAGGTCAATAGTCCGGACGGCGTCGATCACCAGGGTAAGAATGTCAGAGAACAACGAGAATTTACTCAGATGTCATTGTGTAGTAAACAGGCTTAATATGAGTGTGTATGTCTGTGTGTGTGCTTCTCTTTCTCCATTAGCAGCAGAACTTTAAGCAGCGCGTGGTGGCGTTGCTCAAACGGTTCAGAGTTTCTGATGAGGTGGGTATTGTGTATTTGTTCTTAAGCGAGTTGTAGTGTTTAAATACGAGTTAGTCAGGTTGTGCTGGTTGACGTGTGCGGTGAACCAATATGTTTTGGATCCATGTTTGTGTGCAGACTTGTACCAAATGTATTTTAGATTTACTACTAAGACCTCTCACCTCTGACATGATATTATAAAGTCAAGCCAAGCCATCTTTATACTGTAGTGCTTAATAAAATACAGACTATTTCAAAGCAGCTTCATAGTCATGAAAAAGGAAAATAACACAATTGATGATGCAAACTTCATGAAAATAACTGTTACTGTTCTGTCAGGATGCTGATTCTTATTATAGAGGATCTGAAACCGGACGGAAGGTTTTCACAAATATTTTATTAAAGGAAGTTATTTAGCAGTTAGAATTGTCAGTAGGGTTACATTTAGAATCGAATACTAGCTTACTAAATATTGCCCAGTAGCCTATATACTGTAAACTGACTAATATTTCAAAAACAGTAGTATGAAAAATAGTATAGCCATTAATCAATGAAACATATCAAACTGTAGTATGCTACATTGTTCTCACATGACCTCCTAATGTTGCATGTTTAATTTAATAAAGTGGTGTCACTCTTAAATATGTAAATAAAAAGCGCTATTATGTAATTTACGTATTTAAATGTGTTGTTATTGTTAATTATACCATATGGTTTCTGTTAATCAAAATAAAGCTGAAATAAAATGTAAATATTGGATGAAGAACTTTGAAATGTTGCCTAGGTAGCTAACTGAAATAAAATGAGTTTAAGTACTGAAATTTATACAATTAAAACTGAAATAAAAATAAATTCTGAAAATAAATTAAAGCAAATAAAAATATATTATAAAATATAGCAAATATAAATATTTTTAACTAATAAAAATGACAAAAAAAATTACAAAATGACTACAAAATGTACAATTAAAATTAAACTGAAAAAAAAAGCTGAATATGATTTCAGTAAATAACACTGGTGTGAAAATGTCCAATCCAATAATAAATCAAGAGAAAGATACATTTGAAGAAGTTTAATTTATATAGCATATTTAATAAACAATGGTAATTCATAATGTTTTAGATATTATTGAATATTATTATTATTACAATAAATTGAAAAAAAAAATACTATACACAGTACATACTGCAACAATATTGTAGTATGCACTTGTCAACATAGTCAAAAACAATGATGAACTTTATCTGAGACTTTTAGCATTTTTACTTTTTGTAAATGTATAAATTATTTACAGGGTTAGCAAGCTCTTTAAAATCGATTGTTGGAATTTGATTTGAGATATTACATACTCATTATCTAATATAAGTATTTAGTTTCTAACATCTAATATAGTAGCAGAAATGACATCAGTGCATTTAGCTCAATCAGCAGCAGCTTATTAAAATCTGTTAAAAAGCTGGATTCACACTGAACATTGATGGTTGCAAAACAAAGTCCTTGATTGATTTCCTCTCTCATTAATAATATTCAGGATTATCACGTTGTGCTTCGGGATCGATTTCTCTGCAGCTGAGTCCGAGCATTTTCTGTTTCATCAGACAATCCCTCACTCTACTGCCCAGCACGTTCCTGCAGTTCAAATGAGGAATAAATCATGTTTAAATGTTTGTAGGTATTGGACTCAGAGCAGGACCCAGCCGAGCCTCCTCCAGAAGTAGAGGAAGATCTGGATCTGGAGAGTTTAGAGTTCGAGAATCCCAGTGACAGTGGACCGGATCTGGATGATGATGAAAGTGTTCTCAGCACCCCAAAACCCAAACTCAAGTAGGTTGAGAGAGAGTTTGTTCATTAGTGTTTATTTAGTGCCTATATTAATGTTGAGATGTTTGCTTTTTCATCAGATCAGCACTTGTGTGTTTACATTTTGTGCCTGTGTTTGGTTTAGGCCATATTTCGAAGGAATTTCTCTGTCCAGCTCTCAGACAGAAATTGGCAGCATTCACAGTGTTAGGAGTCAGAGAGAGCCGCCCAGTCCAGTAAGAACACATTCATGTTTTTTAGGAGATATTTGCAAACATAACATACACTTAAACTGACTTGAAATAAAGCAATTTAGACTTACCTAATACTAACCCTTTCCAAATATATATGTGCCATTCAAACATTTGTGGTCAGTAAGATTTATTCATTTATTCATTTATTTTTTACTTTTATTCAGCAAGAACACATTCAATTGATCAAAATATTTATGATGTTACAAAATATTTATATTTCAAATAATTGCGCTTCTACTGAATGTTAAATTCTTTAAAGTTCCCTAAAAAAATCCTCAAAAATATCAAGCCGCTCAAGAGTTTTCAACACTGATGATTATAAGAAATGTTTCTTAATCATAAAAATCAGCATATTAGAATGAATATCTGAAGGATCAAATGACACTGAGTAATAATTTACTTATTTTCACATTAAAATAATAATTTATATTTCTAAAATATTAAAATAGAAATTATTTTCAATTGTAATAATATTGTACAGTACTGTTTTTATTGTATATATGATCAAATAAATGCAGATTTGAGCATTAGAGAGTTCTTCAGAAAGATAAAAACTTACGGAGCCCAACTTTTTAATGATAATATATATACATTATTTTTAACCACTTTTCCCGATGAGGAGGAAGTATGAGCTTGGTTAGAAACACAAACACTTCAGTTTAATCAATCTTCAGCTAACTCTCTACCTCTCTCTCACTTTCTCTGTTCAGATGGATCCTGATAAAATAAGGGCTGTAGGTGGAAAGTTTCAGATGGATAATGAATCTGATAATGTTTCAATGGTACGTCCTTCAGCACTGTAAGATATTCACTGGTGTTTGTTTAGAGATGAGTTCTGGCAGACACTAAAGCTGAATCACAGCTAATGACTCAGCCACACTGAATCAGCACGTGGTGTGGTGGCAGCAGTGAAAAATAATGTCGTTTTGTACACGTGTCCAAACTCGGATTAGATAAAATATACATTTTCTGTCAATTTAAAATATTTAACCTTTATAAATTGTCTTGTTATTTGACATTGTTTCTTGTTTCTTTTTCGGCTCTTCCCTGTCTCACAACGTATGGATGTAAGAGTGTTGAGACAAATCTTTTAAGAAGAAAATGAAGTCTTTCTGCATTTCTGTGAATCAGTTCAATCTGTGTTTGCATCATTTCTCAAAAATGTTTACTGAAGTACCCATGTGATTTAGTAAAAAAAGTAGTTGTATAATTAAAGATAGAAATATATATATATATATATATATATATATATATATATATATATATATAGTCCATACAAATAGGCTGTAAAGAGGTTTAAATAGGCTGTATATAGTATAACGTGTTTTTGAAGTTTTATTACGTGCGTTTTTTTTTTTTTTTTTTAGGGTGATCCTGAGGTTGTGACCCCTACCACAGAACTTGAGATGATGGACAACCTGGACTCTTTCATGGAGAGGTTGCCTCCTTTAGGCCGGATGACCAAAACCGAGTCACTTATCATTCCATCAAACCGGTGAGGATACATAAAACCCTTTATCATTGGTTAGATGAAACGAGTATTATAGAGCTTACTTGTTGTTGTTTTTTTTTTTGGTCCATCCTGTTTAGTGTTTTTGTTAAAAAAAAAAAAAAAGTTCAGCAATGTGAACAACTTCTCTCTTCATCTGAAGGGTGGAGCCAAAGTTGGCAGGGCGACGGGGGCGGAGCACATCACTTAAAGAAAGGCAGCCCAGTCGACCACCCAACCAGAGAGCCAACAGTCTGGACAATGAGTGCTCGCTTGACACCCGCTGCCACCTACAGGTCAGCCAGAACCTGGCTGCACACAAACATAGTCCAGTTACTAAAGAGAAGCAGGAGTTTTTACTTCTGTCTGAACTAATTTTGGTCTCTATTTGGTCTCGGTCTGGTTAGATTCCACGCAAAACGGTTTATGACCAGCTAAACCACATCCTGGTATCAGACAGCCATCTTCCTGACAGCATCATCCTTATTAACACCTCAGACTGGCAGGGCCAGGTATGATTGACAGCTGTCAACAGAATATGGCAGGTTCTGTGATGGCACATATTGAGAATTTTTAGCTGTAGATTTTTGCCATTGATGTAAAGCTGTTAAATGCAATACTTAAATGAAAATTATAAATCATAAATAATATTCATAGCATTTGGAATAATAAGTCTGGCACCAGTACAAAAAACAGATATGTATGTATGTATGTATATATATATATGTATATGTATATATATATATATATATATGTATATGTATATGTATATGTATGTGTGTAACCCTTTTCCTGTCTTTTTGTCTCAGTATGTATCTGAGGTTTTACAGAATCACGGTCTTCCTGTTGTTTGTACATGCACCATGGCTGACATACAGGCTGCACTCAGCACCATCATCTCTCGCATTCAGAGATTGTGAGTCACTTGAAGCAAATAGACACTTCATTTGAAGTACATCTGCCATTTGGTTTCCGGTTTCCAGGATAGCGACACTATGTACTTGTTCCTCTTTTTCTCTTTCTCTCTCTCTCTAGTTGTAACAGTAACTCAGTCACACCGTCTCCAGTGCGGATCGGAGTAGCAGGAGCTCAGCATTACCTGTCTGTTGTTTTGCGTTTATTTGTGGATCACCTGACACACAAAACCCCCGACTGGCTCGGATACCTGCGATTCCTTATCATCCCGCTTGGTAAGTGCAGAGGTCAGGGAAACAAATGAGCCAATAAAACACTACTAGAAGAGCTAAAAGCATGTGTATGTGTAGGGGTTCATCCAGTGGCTAAATATCTGGCCAGTATAGACTACAGATATAACAGCCTGTTCCAGGACTCAGCGTGGAGAGATCTTTTCCACAAACCAGAAGCGCCGACCTCAGGTTACTGTCTCTGATATACTCATTCTCTCTCTATTCTATCCATCACCCCCTCCTAAAATTTTTTTGTAAACTCAATCAGTAGCTAATCATATTCTCAGTGGAACACTAAAGTCATTTGACTTTAAACCATGATCAGCTGTGCTCATTTTGATCAGCTCAGCATGAAAAGTGCATTTCATTTCAGTCCTTGTATGTGCAACTGAAGCTAACCATCAACTATTGGAGGCAAATCACTGTCAAAAGATCTCCAGGGTAAAGTAATGGACAGGCACAAGCCAGTAGATGGATACAAAAAAATGCATAGAAGCACAGTGAAGTATATTATTAAGAAGTGGAAGGTAAAATACAGGAAGTAAATACAGCTGGATAAAACAAAAACTGTGTCCATCTTCAGGCTGCAAAGCAACAAAATGTGATTATTTTGAAGGGGATTGATTCTTTTCTATACCCACTGCAAATGCACACACATACATTTGTATAAATGTATACAAAAAAATGTAAAACATTTTCTCTTTTATTCTCTGTCAACATTCAGCAGTTCAGGACAGTCCAGATGTGGTTTCCAGGGTAACGCAGTATATGTTGGGAGCGAATGGAGCTCTTCAGCTGCCCATAGCAGAGGCCATGCTTACCTATAAGCAGAAAAGGTGATATACACACATGCACAGAGCAGCCCAGATCTATATTTTTATAAAAGAAACAAACCTTTTCAGAGGAGGCAACATAAATGTTGTGTGCAGAACACACTAAATTTGAAACATCAGTGTAATTTTAACATGGTACCACTTCATAATAAAACAAATTCAACGATTATGAGTGTGAGACAATTGTATTTGCCTTAATACAATTAAAAGAATATAAATATTCTGTAGATAAAAAACTGGTTTGAATATGTGTTATTAGAGACTGGGTTCATTTTCAGATGCTCTGAAGATGCAGATAGTTGGTTTTCTGCTCAAACACACTTGATTCACTTTGTTTGTTTATCCAGATATTTGCATCTTTTTTTCATGAGCATCCTCCTTCTTGAAGTCATGTTTGGACAGAATGCATGTGAATGTCACTGTTTATCATCTCTGTCTGTAAATAACATTCTTTATTTGTTCTTTTCCTTGCCCTCTCTGAAGGAAAAAGAGCTTTCATTTTGATTTTGCAGTAAGGTATTGTGGTCTTCCTGCCTGTGCTGATGCCATAGCTTATCAGATACATATCACCTTCAGTCTCTTACTTCCTTTCGCTCGCTCACTCTTCTCCTGTTTTATCAAGGGGAGTTAAACTGAGGGAGAGCAGAGATTCTGTTGAAACTCTACAGATTCTGTCCACACCTTAAGGTTTATGGTCTATGTGGTGGGGCTTCCTTTACTTTCTCCCTTTAATTTCTCTAAAAGTGCTCCATCTCCTCAACCTTCTGATGACTTTGGAATTAGCTGTGTAATTGTATAATAAAAAGCTGCAGTGTGGAAAGAGCCTGAAGGTTTTATTGGATCTCTTGCTGCAGTGGGATATAAATGTTACCTCCATCATCCTCTGCACACCTGCGATGTCCTTCAGCAGAGCACATAATGTGCCAGAGAATTGTCAGTTTAAGACTCTTATAACATTCAAAATCTAAATGTCTGTCAAGGACCCAGGAAAAAAAAAGTTTTTTTTTTCTCTTCACAATACAAAGTAAAAAAAAAAAAAAAAAAAAGGATTTATTTATTTTTTTAAATGTTAATTATACACAAATCAGGTTTTTAGGTTTCAGGCAATTTTTGTTGTATAACACATCCTTTATTACTTGATTACTAAACTAATAACATAGAAAAAATTGTTAATAAAATACGTACATAACCATAATCCAAATTTGAGGATTATTCATCTATAATGTATCGATACATTTTATCTAAATGTATCAAAGACATTTAAAATTATGCATTTTCTTTCAGTACTTATAATTATTGTTATAAAAAATTTATATTAATATAATTATTAATGTGTATATTTACATATTTATAAATGCATAAAATACTGTATATATACATATATATTATTGTAATGTATATCTGAAAACTGTGACATATAATGTCTGTGAATGAAAATTTCTGGGTTCCACAGACAATTTTTCAATTTGAATAGCAAAATCAAGGATGGAAATTATTTCAAATGATTCCATTTTCATGAAAAGGTGAACAGACCTTATGATGGAGGTAAAATGATTTTCTTAATTTTCTGTATTAGCTTCATTTTAATTTTTCTTTCCTTTTAATGATCTCTCTCTCTCTCATCAGAGTAAACTGCCTAAACTACACACACACACACACAGTCTTGATTTTCCAAGCAGGTGCTTGAAGTATTGCTGCTGATATTGGCTGATTTCTCAGTTATTGGTTTCACCAGTGTCTCTTTATTCTCTGGTGTGCTAAGCAATAGACCATCTGTTATGCCTTGCACTGAGAGCATCTTATATTTCTGCTCAAATGCACTCTGTGAACTCCCTCTATTTGGGCTTGTGCAGTGTTGTTTTTGGGGTGGTTCGTTGGCACAGATTATTTATTCTTTCTGTTCTCTTATAAGTTGTTTCTGTTTTTGGGTTTTGCATTTCCAGTGATCAGAGATGGTTTAACAAACAAAGAGATTCTTAAAAATAAATAAATAAATAAAGCATTATACAGTGTAAAAAAAAAAAATAAAATATATATATATATATATATATATATATAAAATAATGCTTTTCCTCCAAAACCTATTTTATGCTGAGCAGAGTGGCGATTTTATAGAGTCATTTTATTTTTATGAGTATAATGTAAAAGTTAGCATAACCATTTTAACATTAAAATATTGTTGCTAGATCTATGATCTCTGCATTAGACCATCTTTGGTTCAAGTTGCCTGAATCTAAGCCTTGATTGGCTGAGAATGCGTCTTTCTTTAATTTTTTATTTCTTCTTAAAACTTCTTTTAGTTTTCTTTTTCTAGTAGTGGGTAGGGCAGTGGCATAACAGCAGCGGTTGATAAAAATTATGCATGCATCACTTGCTTTATGGCATTTGTCTCAGACACGCTATATTGGATGACACCAAATAGTCAGTTGTGTTTAACTGATAGTTGGGAGAGCTGAAAGTGAGAGGCGCAAAGGGTGAACAAATCAGACAGTGGGATTGACAAAATCAGTTTTAGAAGCCTTTTCTCTTCAGAGATCAAAATGTTTCTCTAACCTTAAGGTTTTTTAATTGAAATACAATAGTCTGCTGAAAGATACTATGGCTGTGGTTTAGCGTGCATGTGGGAAAGTTGCTCATTCATTTCTACTCAATCATTTCTGAAATATCTGAAAGATTAACTTTTTATGAAGGAAAATATGTATTGCGGCCACATATTCAGATGTCAGATTACACATCTCTCATCATATTGCTGCTGAATTGCTTGTATTCAGCCTTTTTTTTCTACTTTTCAAATGTCTTGTTCGTTTTACTTAATGTAATGTGTAAAATGCCATACATATATTTAGAGTACACATATTTAGAATGTTTTTTCTAAAATAGTTAAATCTGTTTAATATTTCCCAATAGAAAGGAATGGGTAACTACCAGGATTTGTTTTAGCTCGAGGAAGCCTTTTTGCCCACTGTATCAATAATTTGATTGATTTAATGGGGTAAATTCAAAGTCCTGTCTCTTTTTTCCTTCCACAGTCCTGATGAAGACTCGTGTCAAAAATTCATTCCTTTTATTGGGGTACGTGTCCATTTGCAATCATGCTTTTATCATTTGAAATGTTTTAATTGTATTTAATGTTTTTATAGTGTATTTGTTTTCAACCTGTCTACAGGTGGTTAAAGTGGGGATTGTTGAACAAGCTTCTGCCACATCTGGTTAGTTATACTGTAAATATATTATATATTAAATACGGCTGTCAGTTGAACATGTTAACCCATATAAAATGCCCTTAACTTATATAATAATAATTAGAAAAAACTAATTTGAAATGGAATGGTTTATTGAACCTTTAGAAAAGATGTGTTTTTGTTGAGTATAAATCAGGAAAACACACATTAGTATGACTCAGAAGCCCAGACTGAGCAAAAGTATAAACTTTATTGCAGTTACTGGTATAAGGCCATAAGTAAGTTTGTAATGCAAATCAGTGAGATTTTTAAAAGAGTATAGCAGCTTACTTGCATGAAATTAATATACATAGCGGTTGTCAATCTATATTTCGCAATAATGTCTTAGTGAGATGATATCTAAATGCTTAGGTTTATGATCAAAGATCTTTAGTTTTTTTATTTTTTATTGTGGGGAGCAAAAATAATGCAATGCAATACACATTTGATTGAGAGACAAACAAATGGTCCTCAATTTATCGTGATTTTTCAAAAAAAAAAAAAAAAAATTCTGACAGCCCTCTACTATTTGTATATATAAATGTTATATTTAAGGTGGTTTATGAATGATTTGTGCATGTGATTTGTAGGCGATTCAGATGACGCTGCTCCGGTGGGATCTTCTCTTCTCTCGTCTACTCCTCCTGCACAGATCTCCCCATTACTGAAAGAAGCATCTCCAACGCCTCCTTCCTCTCCATCTGTACACATGTCCAGGTACAAACACACACAGCGCTAGGTGTCTGAGATCTCTTAAAGGGGTCATATGATGCTGCTAAAAAGAACATTATTTTGTGTATTTGCTGTAATGCAATGTGTTTATGCAGTTAAAAAAAAAAACACATTATTTTCCATATAATGCACATTATTGTTTCTCCTCTATGCCCCGCCTTCTGAAACGAGTTGATTTTTACAAGGCTCATTGGTCTGAAAAGTGAGGTGTGCTCTGATTGGCCAGCTATCCAGTGCGTAGTGATTGGCCGAATGCCTCAAGCATGTGAATAAATGTTACGCCCTCTCTCAGGCCAGCAGCACGAGACTCAGTCCAGCTGCTCTGCTCGTGCACATCCCATCATTGGTTCGCTTTTAGCAGTTCAGTCAATGTACTGTTAGCAGTAACTAAATACATTTATTTTGCGTCAGATGGAGTGTTAGGTCGTTTATAAACCAAATAATGGTTTATAAGTAATTTGTGGATTAGTGCGTACTGGAGACACAAATCTTTTCAAACGATTCAGTTCGATTTGGTGAACTGGTTCATCCGGTTCACTAAGAAGATCCTGTTAAATAGAAAGATTTGTTCACGATCCGGACATCTCCAGACGAGACAAAACCAATAAAACCCATTACAAACAAGGCATTTGTTGCATCCAGTTGGGATATAATTTCTGATTATAATGACTTATACTGTCTTTTCACGTGTTGCGTATCACACTGCTTAAACATAAAACCATGTCTGCATTTGTGATCTGAGAAACAACAAACAAGCCTATTCTACACTGCTCAAAACTCGCGTTTGAATCGTCATCATTGGCAAATTATTTAAATATAAATAATGTACTTCCAGGCTGTGAGTCAGAAGCGCCAGATTGTCCTTGCAATGTTTGAACTGCCCAACTTTATAGAAACAGCTGTTGTGCCACAGATGCATTGTACTGTAGGCTACTCTCACAGAAAACAGTCCTCATCCTCCATAAAATGCGCAGCACACATCTGAATATTTGGGTTGGACTGTTCTGGAACAGTGTTGAAATACAACTTAACCGCTGATTTGTAGTTGTGCCCCCTTTTGAAAGACCAAACGTATTTTTTTCTCTTTTGAAACTACCAAAAGTAGTTTCGCTTTCACAACAAAACATACAGTGACTCGACAACATGGCAGCGGCGGCAACAGAGTGATTAAAAGTTATTCCTTCTTTCTTTGCGTGACCATTTGGGGGTGGCATGTTTAAACGAGGCATTTTAAGGGTGTATGGACGAGTCTTAACTTTGATAAAGAATATCTCTTTGGATTTGAGACTTTAGTCTTTGCAACTTTATAGATCATCTTTATGCACCAAAAGCTTGTAACACTCCAAAATTGAAATCCCATCGTATGACCCCTTTAATCTTCTGTTTTCTCACCTTGTCTATGTGGCTGCAGTACTCCTGGAGGAGGTCAGGGGGAGCTGATGGGTCTTCAGGTTGATTACTGGATTGCTCCATCAGAGAGGAAGAAAGAAGTGGAGAAGAGAGACTCCAAAAACACGCTTAAGGGCACCTTCCGTTCACTGCAGGTTAGCCGCCTCCCACTGGGCGGAGCAGAGACGACACATCAGCCAACCATGTCCATGACTGTTGTCACCAAAGAGAAGAATAAGAAGGGTAAGACACTGGAACACAATACTTACACAGTGCCAATGTAACAGGAACACATTCAGTTTATAAAATGTATTGTGTTATTGAATAAGCATTAAACAACTCTTTCTGTCTCTGTGTTCAGTGATGTTTCTGCCTAAAAAGACCAAGGATAAGGAGGCAGAGTCTAAGAGTCAGGTGATAGAGGGAATAAGTCGACTCATCTGCACAGCCAAACACCAGCAGACCATGCTGAAAGGTGATCAGCCAATCCGAATTCATCAAAGTAATCACTACAGCTTACAATACAATCAATAAACTATGCTTATAGGGGTCATAATTAATACTTTAAAGGAATTAATACTTTTACTCAGCATTAATGCTTTTATTTATTGATCATGAGTAACAGTAAAGACTTCAAACAAATGCTGCTCCTTTGAACTTTTTGTTCATCAAAGCATCCTGAAAAAATGTATAATGGTTTCCTCAAAAATATTGAGCAGCAGAACAGTTTTCAACATTGATAATAAGAAGAAATGTTTCTTGAGCAACAAATCAGCACATTCAAATGATTTCTAAAGGACATGTGACTCTGAAGACTGGCGTAATGATGCTGAAAATTCAGCATTGCCATCACAGGAATTAATTACATTTTAAAATGTATTAAAATAGAAAACAGTTATTTTATATTGCAATAATATTTCACAATATTACAGTTTTATTATAGTTTTTGAAAGTCTCTTATGCTCATCAAAGCTGCATTTATTTGATCAGAAATATTTAAAAAATCAAACCAACCTAAAACTTTTGAACCGTGCTAAATGTTATACATAGACCTCTTTATAATTTAGCTATAGATAATGTATCATTTATTTTTTTGGAATTCATGAAACATGGCTAAAGACTGCCATTGTTGGTTTTGTGTTTCCTCTCTACAGTGTTGATAGATGGAGTGGAATGGAACGATGTGAAGTTTTTCCAGCTTGCGGCTCAGTGGTCATCTCATGTCAAACACTTCCCGCTTGCCATCTTTGGATCCTCCAAAGGGCCTCACTGAACCACAGCCTCACATCTCCACTCCTCTTCGCAACGGCTGCCTTTACACTCAGAGCTGCCTGATGGTTTTATTTAAAATCTCTGCTTTCTCACGGTTTGTCTGTTATTTTTTGTTGACATTTGATTGTTCTTTTATGAACATGAACATGAACAGGGCATATTTTTTTGGACTGCGTATGTTAAAACCCTCCAGTGTTTATAGTGAAATGACTAGTGAACTGAATCTTTTAAACTGATCTAACTCCGTAACTAGTGAGTTTTCAGGTAGTTCTGTGCCATTCTGCAAAGCTGTGTCCACACGTTTTAGCAGCCAGCACACTTGTGGGAGAACAAACCAGCAAAATGGGAGAAAGGAACTGCTTTTGTTATATTAAAAGGAAAAAATCTGGTTTGGATTTTGCTTTGGATGGATTTTCCAGATGGTTTGGCTTTATCCTGAAGACGCCGGAAGCGTTTTCTCCATCTCTCTCGCTCTATAACCTCAGCGAGGTCAGAGAGTTTCTCGAAGGTTAATTGTGTGTTTGTGTTGCAGTTTCCACCTTGTTGTATGTGGTTACTTTATTTACTTTGTAGGTTTGTTTGTAGTATATATGTGTGTGTGTGTGTGTGTGTGTGTGTGTGTGTGTGTGTGTGTGTGTGTGTGTGTGTGAATGTATTCACTGAAGGTACTAAATGCTAAAGCACTTTTAAAACATTACTAGATTGGGTTTTTGTTATAATGCTTCCTGTGGTGCACAGCGCTTTTCACTACAGCTAAAAACTGCTGCAAAGCTTTGTGGGAAATTTGGAGACAGACACTGAGTGTCTGTGTCTACGTTAGACGGACTGTGTCAAACCTGTGTGCTGCACTCTTTAAACACTTTTTTTGTTGTTGTTGATGTAATCGTTTCTTAAAATGAAATGTGCATTCTGTTTTGTTTGTTGGCTTGTTTGAGAATGTTTTCTTGTGAGATGTCCAATTTCCCTCAAATGCTGTATTGGATTTAGAATAATGTGCCTAAAACATGGAGAATTTTTAGAGCAGTGATTCTCAAGAACACGTCCAGATCATACTTCACCCCAAAATCAAAAGAAAAGAAATTACCATTTTGTTATAAGGGAAATGCAGCATATTTTTAGGACATATAATTTATTTTTTATTTAAAATGTTTGTAATATTTGTTGTACTACCTTGGTTTGTCTAAAAAAAAAAAAAAATCTATATATTTTGTTTTAGTATTTCCACTACTATAATTAATGCATTGGGTATCATGAAATAAAAATAAACAGTACTTTTATCCGTTTATTAATCTTGATTAATATATATATATATATATATATAATGAATTACCAATGAATAATTATAAATTAACATTAACCTAGATTAATAAACACTGTTAAAAATATTTTTCATTGTTAGTTTATGAGACTAAATCCATTAATGTTAACGAATTGAACCTTCTTATAAATTGTTGGTAAAAATCAAAGGAAAATCACCTTTGAGAATAATAAGAATGTAAACAGAGTAATGAGACTATTTGAAAAACCATTCTGAAAAACTTAATGGTCTTGATTTTGGGTTTAAATATGACCTGGAGATGTTTCATGAAAACTAAACAAACAAGCTACATTCATAAGTCAATTATATTTTAATCTTACTAAATGTAGCATAAGAAGAATGTCTCATAAAGGTCTCTTATAAAGGTAAAAGACATGCCTTTTTTCATAAGTCCCTTAGCGAGGTTCTGATCTATCTCTTAGTCTCTGCTTTGCCGGATGGTGAGATTTAGTCCTCATTACTCATATAGAGTATTTTTAAATCTAATTCTATTGTGCCTCACCTGCTCCTTAGAAAGCCAAAATATCTCAAAACAAACACATCCAACCCGTGAGGGAATTATCCCATAATTCAACTCAGACTCGCACTTGTCACATTAATGCAATGATGTCAGTGTTGTTCTATTTCTGGTCAGCAGAGGTTTCAGTGCAATTTAACGGAAATATTTCATGCTTGTCCAGACTGTAAAAGGTTCATAACTTATACACCGAATGTAAGGAGCTTTGCTGATGATGTCAGCTTATAGTTAAAGCTGTGCTGAAGAACTGTCTGTTTGCTGTTTAAATGTATACCTGCCACTAGTATTAGTTTTTATTATTATTATTAAAAAATATAATTTTTAATTTAAAAGTTTCTGCTCCAGTTATGGGGGATTACTCTGTTAAATTTGTATTTGTAAGAAAATTTGTTGAAAAAAATACTACCACAGTAATTCCTTAGTGGAATTTAATAAAACTACACACTAAGATTTGTTTTAGTCCCTGCTTGTCATTTTTACATTTACCTGTATTCATTTAGTAAATGCCTTTATCCAAAGCAACTTACAATTGAGGAAAACAAGCGATTTGTTATAAAGATGCAAATAAACACAAGAAGTGCTTGCAATACAAAATTTCAGACATTGTTCAGATCAGTACAAGGTAGACATCTTCGGGATTCGGCATCCCAGGTGGGGTTTGGGGAGATTATTCCACCGGCTAAAATGAGAACGGATGAATTAGAATCAGTTTTTGCAGGGTTTCAGTGACTGACAGTAATGCAGTCTAAGTTTTATGGCTACTTCTGAAACCTGATTGGTTAATGTCCAGTTAGTTATTCTGTGAAAGTAATAATGATAACTGGTTGAAAACAACTTGTTCAAGTGTTTTCGCTATGAATGGAAGAAGAGAGACAGGTCTATTATCTATTTTAATGCCTCTTGAATGAATATTAAATGGATATTCGATACTTGCACCAAATGATGATCCAAGACTCTACTTGAAATGCTGATCTGAGATTTGACTTAGAGTCTTTAACTGATAATATTTTCTCTGAATATCACAAGATTTTAAATACCACAAGTTTAGAATACCTTTTTTTTTTTTTTTTTTTTACATCAATTTTAATCAGAATTTTACAATTAAATATGAATCTTTTAAATCTGAATCCTGTCTAAATAATTTAATATGTAATTTATAATTAAGTGGTTTTATTATGTATTGCATCTTAATAAAGTCTAATAATACAGTATTATATAAATAATTTAATATAGTTTCTATGCATGTTTTAATATATTTTAAATATTTAAAGTGTTACATTAACATCTGAGTGTGAATCTTTTGTGTGTGTGTGTGTGTGTGTGTGTGTGTGTATATATATATATATATCTAAATATTTAATTATAATTTAATATGTAATTTATACATTTATTATAATTTAATATTTATCTTCTAATATAACAGTAAATTCATGAAACGCAAAGAGGTTTGTATTTTTATTTAATTTAGCTTTTTTTTGCATATTTAACTAAATTGATATTAACGTATAAACAAATGAATACTTAAATAGATATGTACACATAAAGCATAAGGATTCTTTTTTATAATACAATTTTTTAAACCGCATACGGTTTCATTTTTTATTAACAATAACATGCAAAAATCGAGCACTGCATTAAAAACAATACAGAGTAAAAATGCAGAAGTGTTCACAAATTATATGAAATAGATATGACTGAAATATACTGAAAAAACTGAAATATATATAGCATTCAATCAGAAAGTACAGCAAAGGTAATGCTTTTAATTATTATTACAAAAACTTGTAGAAACAGGGAAGCGAGACATGAATATATTCCAACAAAAAGCAATCATATAAATAAGAACAGAAAACAAATATTCGGGATTTGCATATGTCAAATCATAGTATTATCGATACAGCAAAGGTTCTGGTTGTTTTTTTTTTATTTATTATGAATGCAAACAATACAAAGATGACATCAATGATATACAACTTTGTGTAGAGTACACAACATGATCCGGTCTTGTGACGTCATCACCCTTGCACCGGAGCAGGAAGTGCCGGCGGTCGGTGGGACTCTAAACAATCTACTGTTTTTGGTGCTCACTTTCATGCTTTACCGAGCAAACATGTAAGGAAACATTCTCCAGCCGATCCAGAATCCACCGAATCATACCCGAGCTCAAACCCATGACGGCCGGGACACTGTAGCGGCGGCTGTGAGACTCATTTACCGGAGGAGAGATGAAGAAGGCGCGGGGCTGCGGCATGCGGAGCGCCGTCGGGTTCCTCTCTCGCAGGGCGATCGGCGGACAGCCGCGGCTGAAGGAGGACTTCCAGCGGCGCAGACTGGACGGCTGCTCCAGCCTATATAAGAAGGACATGCTCGGTCACTTCGGCTGCGTCAACGCCATCGAGTTCTCAAACAATGGAGGCCAGTGGCTGGTGTCCGGTAAGATCCTCCGTTTCTGCACGCTGATCTTTCTAATGTGGGTCAGCGAGAGAAAGACAGACAGGAGTCTCTAACGGTATATAGAATAGACATGCAGAATAAAACGTGCCAAGACGGCATTGCTTTGATAGCTTCAATTATTTGTCAGATTGTGCATGCATGATTTATTTTTTTCTGGGCATTGCAAAAAAAAAGAAGTAACTTATATATAAACGTGTTAAGGTGCAAAAAAGTTTTTTACACAAAGAAACGCAACGACCAGAGTAATGTAATTAAAATGATATTATATTACATAATGTACATCCACATGAGATTACAATAAGTCTTCCTGAAAAAGCTTTCTTTTTCTTTTATTCTGCATGCATGCAGTGGGTGGCCCTTTATGGGCGTAATCATGTTGACATCACGTGACCTGCCTTATCATGCAATTGACTAAAGTTACTAATAGTTTACTAAGTTGTTACTAAGAATAAACATAAAGAAAATATCTACCATGCGTAGTTCATATATAAACTGCAAGACATTAAGCGCTAACTGCAAATGTATGACAGTCGCCACTAGGGATGGGACGGTATGAAAATTTAATATCACGATTATAGTGACTAAAATTATCACGATTATCAATATTATCACGGTTTTGTTGAAACGAGATGAAAGTGTTCAAAAATAGTTGATGCTCACACTGAAAACATTTCAGCAAGTTTTATATTTAATAATCAACAAACAACTAATAAAACAAGCAACTCTATGCACTTAATTTAAAGAAAGATTAAATTCTGTGGCATTTCCTTCCTTACAATGAAAAGTGTAGAAGCATAGAAAAGCATAGAAAAGTCACTGACTTTCGCCATTCCTTCTCGAAAAAAAAACAAAAAAAACATTGTGCGCTGCGCTTGCGTCAGACTGTTGCTGGCTGGACATGATTTAATAGTGAGTTATTAAAACCGCGATAATCAAACACGGTTTTAATGATAATTCATTTTTAAACGATATTACTAACCTTCAGCACATTTTATCACGGTTATCAATAAAACCGGTTATCGTCCCATCCCTAGTCGCCACACTGGAAAAAAAGTGCCTGTCATTGAATAAAACTTATTAGAATTTTATCTCATAATGTTTATTAACTTCATCCATCCAGGCTTATATGTCTCAGTATGAAATCCTTATTACTGGTGCTATTAGTATGAATAGGTGCTGGATAAACCTATATAAACAATCTAAATGCTCCTTTACCGTATATTGTATGTGGTTCAGACTGTAGTCTGCCTCCATAGTTTCTGTCTGACTCTTTTTCTTGCTGACTCATTAATTGGTTGCAGCTTTTACGGATTCTTTTGGCTTCTAATTTTCATTCCTGCTTTTGAATGTCTTTTTTATGTTTTTGCTCTTGCATATTGTCAGTTTCTCATTTGGCATATACGGTGTGGTGAATGCACAGAGTTCCAGAGTGTTTCCGTGCTCATGGAAACCAGGAAATATCAGACAATTTTAAAATTGTGGTTTCAAGGCCAGGAAAGGTTTTCTAGCGATACTTGTATTTTATCAGCTAGAATGCACTCAGTTTAAAACATTTTAACTCCAGTAATGACTAGAAAAGCAATGTAAATCCATGGGTCAAAACACTGAGAGAAGATTTTGAAGGGAGAATGTTTTTTTATTATTATTATTTAAACATGTTTTGTACAAAAATGTAGATGACCTTTGACTTAGTTTCACTGTGAAACTAATTGCAAAACTCCGAAACTTATAGCACATAAAATAGCAGTAGGATGCTGTTTTTTCAGATTTGCATGGCAACAGGTGCTCAACTGGAAATCTACCTATTTAAATAAAACATAAGTCATTCTGTATACATTTAGCAGAAACTTTTATCCAAAGCAACTTACTATGCATTCAGGCTATAATTTTATTTTTTTTTACCACTGTGTGTGTTCCCTGGGAATTGAACCCACGACCTTTTGCGCTGCTAATGCAACGCTCTACCACTGAGCCCCAGGAACGTACTCCCTCAAATATAGTCTCACAATAATAGACTACCATTCATGAGTTTGTGGTTGATAAGAATTGTTTAATGTTTTTGAAAGAAATCTCCTATGCTCATCAAGGTGCTCAGTTTCTTTCATTAGATATATATATGTTGTTTTTTTTTTTTTGGCCCAAGAATTTTATTTATGGACATAATTCATTGAGCAGATTTGCCATTCAAGTTTGTTACTCTCAGAGCTTTTTGCTAGTCTCCAGACTGTGCATTATTTCACAAACAATATAAAATCAAATATCTTAGAATAAAACACCTTTTGTATTAAATCAGTGCAGGAGTATGAGAGGGCTATATGTGACCCTGGACCACAAAACCAGTATTAAGTATCAATTTTGAAGATTTATACATAATCAGAAAGCTGAATAAATAAGCTTGAAAATCTGTAATCTGAGGGTAAAAACTGAGAAAATCACTATTGAAGTTGTCCAAATGAATTCTTGCAATGCATGTTACTAATCAAAAATTACGTTTATATATATTAACAGTAGGAAATGTACAAAATATCTTCATGGAACATGATCTTTACCTAATGTCCTAATGATTTTTGGCATAAAAGAAAAATAGATAATTTTTTACCCATTCAATGTTTTTTTTGGCTATTGCTAAAAATATATCCCAGTGACTTAAAACTGGTTTGGTGGTCCAGGGTCACATAAGATGTTTTTGTTATCATGACCATGAGTTTCTGAACTGCTGTTGACTGTGTCTGTAAAGATTGCGTGCATATAACGCTACATTCATATCCTCAAGAGAGGGATGTTGAAACATTTCTCTGGTGAATCTATTAATGTCTTGTGTTGTAGGTGGAGATGACCGCAGGGTGCTGCTGTGGCACATGGAGAAAGCAATACACTCACGAGCCAAACCGATCAAGTTGAAGGGGGAGCACCTGTCCAACATCTTCTGCCTGGCATTTGACAGCACCAACAAACGTGTTTTCTCAGGAGGTAAAACAAGCAGCTGCTCAGATTCCTGATGCTGCAGCTGAAGCAGAAGCGAGATCAACTGTCTGATCTTTCTGTTTGTCACTGCAGGAAATGATGAGCAGGTGATTCTACACGATGTAGAACGTGGCGAGACGCTCAACGTCTTCTTGCATGATGATGCTGTGTATGGTCTGTCCGTCAGTCCGGTTAATGATAACGTTTTCGCCAGCTCCTCTGATGACGGCAGAGTTCTCATATGGGACACACGAGAACCACCACATGGAGGTACACATTCAAAAGCATTTTTAATATGGCCCCTTTTTGCTTTAATGACACTTAAAGGATAATCACAGACTCTGTTGTTCAAAGGTTTGAGGTCAGTTATTTTTTTGCAAATATTATTGTGATTTGAAAGAACTATTTTCTATTTGAATATATATATAAAAAAAATTAAAATTGATTCCTGTCATTGCAATGCTGAATGTTTAGCAACCATTACTTCAGTTTAAAAGAAGTCATTCTTATATGTTAATTTGCTGCTCTGGAAACATTTCTTATTATTATCAGTGTTGTGCTGCTTAATATTTTCGAGAAACCATGATCAGGATTTTTCATGTGTTCTGGAACCTCAGTTTCATCTAAAGCCTGAACTGTTCTAGATCCTGTAACTCTAATCCTGTTGTGTTCTAGAACCGTTCTGCTTGGCCAACTACCCGTCAGCATTCCACAGCGTGATGTTTAACCCCGTAGAACCCCGTCTACTGGCCACTGCAAACTCTAAAGAGGGGGTGGGACTGTGGGACATCCGCAAACCCCGCAGGTGAGATGGAGATCTGTCAGAGAAAAGCACACACATTCTATCACAGTTTATCTCACTTTTATCACACTTTAACTCTTTTCTTTCGAAGGCCAAAAGACATTGTCAAAAGAAAGTTTGAGAGGGATTGAGAGTGATTGAGAGACCACAGAACAGTTTTCCACTTTGCCACAGTCCATTTTAAATGAGCCTGCGCTTCTGGATCATGTTTAGATATGGCTTCTTTTTTGACCTATAGAGTTTTAGCCAGCAACAGCGAATGGCATGGTGGATTGTGTTCACCGACGATGTTTTCTGGAAGATGTTTTCTGGAGCCCTTGTTGTGATTACCATTACAGTAGCATTCCTGTATGTGATGCAGTGCCGTCTAAGGGCCCCAAGATCACGAGCATCCAGTATGGTTTTCTGGCTTTGACCCTTATGCACAGAAATTGTTCCAGATTCTCTGAATCTTTGGATGATATTATGCACTGTAGATGATGATAACTTCAAACTCTTTGCAATTGTTCTCTAAGAAACTCCTTTCTGATATTGCACCACTATTTTTCGCCGCAGCATTTGGGGAATTGGTGATCCTCTTGACTTCTGAGAGACACTGCCACTCTGAGAGGCTCTTTTTATACCCAATCATGTTGCCAATTGACCTAATAAGTTGCAAATTTGTCCTCCAGCTGTTCCTTATATATACATTTAACTTTTCGGCCTCTTATTGCTATCTGTCCCAACTTTTTTGGAATATGTAGCTCTCATGAAATCCAAAATGGGCCAATATTTGGCATGACATTTCAAAATATCTCACTTTCAACATTTGATATGTTATCTATATTCTATTGTAAATAAAATATAAGTTTATGAGATTTGTAAATTATTCCATTCCTTTTTTACTCACAATTTGTAGTGTCCCAACTTTTTTGGAATCCGGTTTGTACCTCTGGCTGCAATTGGTTAAACAGCATCAGGTGTTCTAGAGAACAGTGTTTATATGCTAAGCAAGCAAAACAAGGGTTGCTGAACTATGTCTAGTTAATGCTTGAACACTTGCTTCTGTCCAAATATGGACTGCAGTCATGCTGACAAGGCCAGCTTCATCATCATAGCTGTCTGCTGTACTGCCTGAGACCAGCAGAGGACAGCAGAGCTTGTGTAAAGATGTTCTCAGTTTGGTCACTATAAACATGATCTCCTGAAATAACACAAATCTGAATGAAGATCTTTTAGAATAACCTGCTTTCTTCTGTGGTTAATGTCTGTCTCTCTCTTTCTCTCTCTCTGTCTCTTTCTGTGTTGTAGTTCTCTGTTGAGGTACGGAGGGAGTTTGTCTCTTCAGAGTGCCATGAGCGTGCGCTTTAACAGCATGGGGACGCAGCTGCTGGCTCTGCGCAGACGTCTGCCTCCCGTCCTGTACGAGCTCCACTCTCGTCTGCCCAGCTTCCAGTTTGATAACCAAGGCTACTTTAACTCCTGTACTATGAAAAGTTGCTGCTTTGCTGGAGACCATGATCAGGTTAGATAAACAGGATGCTTAAAACCCATATATATATATATATACACACACACACACCAGGCTGCATTTATATATATATATATATATACAGTACAGACCAAAAGTTTGGACACACCTTCTCATTCAATGAGTTTTCTTTATTTTCATGACTATGAAAATTGTAGATTCACACTGAAGGCATCAAAACTATGAATTAACACATGTGGAATTATATACATAACAAAAAAGTGTGATACAACTGAAAATATGTCATATTGTAGGTTCTTCAAAGTAGCCACCTTTTGCTTTGATTACTGCTTTGCACACTTTTGGCATTCTCTTGATGAGCTTCAAGAGGTATATATATATTTCTGAAGGATCATGTGAGTTATCTTACTAAATTTGGAACTTTATAGCTGATTTTCTCCGCATTTAGATTTTTTTACACCCTCAGATTCCAAATTTTCAAATAATTGTATCTCGGGCAAGTATTGTCCGATCCTAAAAAAAATACATCAATGGAAAGCTTATTTGTTCAGCTTGTGATGTATAAATTTAGAAAAATTCACACTTGAGACTGGGTTTGGTCCAGGGTCACACACACACACGTGTGTGTATATATATATATATATATATATACACATACATATACATGATGTCCCATAATCGGATTTTGTGCTCTGGTTTTAACCCATCCAAGTGCACACACCCAGAACATATATGTATATACAGTATGTTATTTAAAAAACCTAATCTTTTATGTGGATGTTTTGTGTGTAGTAGTGCTACTGAGCCTGAAGGTGTGTGTGTAAATATATATATATATATATATATATATATATATATATATATATATATATATATATATATATATAGAAACTTCTCTGTGCAGATCATGTCATATTTCTCTAGAACTTTGACATGATTGGTTAGAGTGTATGTAATAATTTGTTAGAGTGTATGTAATAATATGTTTCAATGTCTTTTCAGTACATCTTGTCTGGTTCAGATGATTTTAACCTTTACATGTGGAGAATCCCCAACGACCCTGAAGCAGGTAAATACTCATACTAACCATGTCTAACCATGTCTAATGTTGTTATTATTTATGGACTCATTCTCTCTGTCTCGACAGGGGGTTCAGGTCAGGTGGTGAACAGGGCCTTTATGGTTCTGAAAGGTCATCGGTCTATCGTGAATCAGGTCCGCTTTAACCCTCACACGTACATGATTTGTTCCTCCGGGGTGGAGAAGGTCATTAAGGTTAGTTTTTACTCTTTTACAAACATCCTTTGTCCAAACGTCGTTCTTACTGTATACGCTGCTATTTTCCATAATATAAAAGTGAATGGGGGTGGATGGTTGGATTTAAATGATTATAAAAGAAATCAGAATGGATTGTGTTTTAAAGTATTTAAGCTGGTGTTCACTGAAGCTCTCCAGTCTCAATTGTGACACTTCTGGTTCTCACATACTAAAAAAAAAAAAGATAAATTAACAGAAGTAACAGAAATTAAAGAAATGGACACATTAAATTAATTAAAAGCAACAATAAAGACATTTATATTGTTACAAAATAGTTCTACTTCAAATATATTTTAAAATAATAAAATTAATTCAGATGTTCATTCCTTATATTCATTCATTAAGTCTTAGATGCTTACCAAGGCTGAAATACTGTAATTTATAATGACTGTTTTCTTTTTGAATACATTTTAAAATGGACTTTATTCCTCTGGTGGCAAAGCTGTATTTTCAGCAGCCATTCAGTCTTCAGTGTCACATGATCCTTCAGAAATCCTTCTAATATGCTGATTTTAATGCTCAAGAAAAACATTTCTGAATGTTTAAATTCAGGATTCTTTGATGAAAAGTATATTTAAAAGAACAGCATTTATTTGAAATAGAAATCTTCTGTAATACTTTAAATGTCTTTACTGTCAGTTTGGATTCAGAATATTACAAAAGATTTCTATTACAAAGAAATGCTGTTCTTTTAAATCCTGATTATATAAATATATAGTAACCTTGAAATTTTTAGGAAAGAAGTTCCCTTGTAAAATGAATACCTGTGCCTTATAGAATGGGCCTAATTCACTCCCTTTCCCTCTCTGTCTGTAGGTATGGAGTCCGTATCAGCAGCCATATAGTGTTGGTGATCTGGAAGGCCTGGTGGAGGACAAGTCACGCTCTCTCTACACTCATGAGGAATACATAAGCCTGGTCCTGAACAGTGGAAGTGGCCTGTCACATGATTACGTCAGCCAATCAGTGCAGGAAGACCCCCGGATGATGGCTTTCTTTGACTCGCTGGTCCGCCGCGAGATTGAGGGGTGGAGCTCGGACTCGGACAGTGATTTGAGCGAGGGCGCCATTCTACAGCTGCAAGCGAGAGCCCGACGGTCCACACACGCCACAAGATCTATGCCACGATCTTCTGCCAATGTATCCGCCGCTCATCACAGTGACTCTGACCACTCCTCTTCATCTTCATTGGCCAGACAGGATGCCTCTGGGAGCGAGCGGACTGATCAGGATAGGAGTGAGTCGCAAAGAAGCCGGATGAGGCCACGTGCATCTGCATTTCTGCTAGACCTTGTCAACGAGGATTCAGATTCCAGTGGGTTCTGGTTGGACCCGATGCCCCGTCCCAGATCTCCAAGTCCACATGAGAACTCTAGCCTTTCTAGCCACGCCTCCTCAGCAGGCCTGGCTTCCAGTTCTAGCTCCTCCCCCAGCTCATCTTCTAGCTCCTCCTCCAGCACAGATGGCGTCGATGAGGATCTGCGCAGGAGCAGGATGCGACAGCGCAACGCAGCCAGATGGAGACGCAACATGGGCCTTTCAGAAAGAGACACTGCCCAAAATCTTCACGCTGCAACAGATGCCTCCAACTATCCCAGCATTTCCATCCCTGATCAGTCATCACCCTCTTCATCCTCAGGTGACGAAGGTCGACCTTTCAGGAATCGTGGAAAAGAAAAACCAAGCGGACATGGCTCAAGTCCCACGCACTTATCTGACAGACAGATGCAGTCCAGATGTAGGCGCCGCTTCACTTCCTCTTTCTTAGGTGGTGACGCGCTTGTGGAGAGGGCGAAATCTCGAGTGGGCTTTCTCGCAGACTCTGAGGAGGAACCAGAGCGAGGGAGAACTAGCGGGGAAGAGTTAAGTGCTTTGGAGGAAATAAACATGACTGTCAGCAGTCGCACTACAGCGGCTGGGGTTAACGGACGTCCACATGTAGATGAGAACCATGCAGACTCTATTCACCCAGAATGCTCCGGGACACAAAAAGAAAGCAATAAGAACTCTGGCGACTCTAGGACCCAGGGGGAACCCTCTGGAAGGGAGATCTCCAGTGTTGCAGGGAAACGGACTTGTTCGGACTCCGGAGATGAGGAGGATTCTCCATCGGAGAAGAGGGCGAAAACTCACTGACTCAGAGTCAAACTTTTCTTTTAAGTTGTTTATCTTTGGACGCTTTTGATTTTAGCAATTTTTGAACCAGCTTCTCTTTTTCTCTTTACCTTATGTCTTGCATTCTGGGGTCACACCACAGTGATGACACTAAAAAAAAAGATATTAGTGGTATTATGTTTTTTCGAGGAAAAAATAACTGCAGTGCTTTTGGTTTCAAAACATTTTAGTTCCATTGAACCTGTAAACTTTATGTTGGGTGCTCTGGTTTGCTTTTGGGCTGTGAGAAGAAGAAAAGGCATTTTGAGCATACAAGGATGGCTGCTCTGAGTCTGTATCAGTGGAACTGGGGAGGGTGGGTAGTGTTTCCGTGGTAACCTCATTGAAAAGCAGCTGTTTGAGTTCTGCATTAAAGTTCTGTTCCGGTGTTTCCATAGAAACCTTCTTGTTATGTCTCTTCTTCCTTATCGTCCACCATTCTAATCATCATCAAACAGGAAGTAGCCTGCTGTAATTTCTGGGTGAGTGTTCTAGGATATTTTGATGTGAGAATGGTCACCATGGTGATGCATCAGTATCCGCTCTCCATCTGTCTAATGGAGCGGCTTGAAGGGCCAAGTGAAAGATTAATGAGAGCATAAAGGATAATGTTGTAGGTCAGCACAGGGCTTGTTGTCTTAAACTCTTCCTCTACAGATGCTTGATTAATAGACTTTTGCAAATTCTACTAAATTGGGAGTTGAAACATCAATATTAAAGTGAGATTCAAAATTGTAGCGAGAGTTTATACTCAAAGGACACAAAATTTACCCATAAGTCATTGCTCACTACCTCAGCACTGCACATAGTTTGGCATCTGGTTTGACTAAACAAACTACAATTTTTTGCATTAAACACAATCTCAGATGTAGTTATTGTGTACTATATATAAAATTAGCAAAATATGTGACTTTGTTAACCAGGTAAGAAATATTGTGCATATAGAAAGATAACTAAGTCACATTTATTTTCATAGCCCTCAGTAGGGATTAATATTAATATATTACTATTAATATTACTGATTTATGTTTTTATTTATATTAATTTAAATATTTAATGTATGGTATCTATCTCTCTATCAAGTTTTGTTCAAGTTATTCATAAATGAATCCTTAAAAATGTTTCCACAGGAATATTCCTTGGTGAGGGGTAGTGTGTGTGTGTGTGTGTGTGTGTGTGTGTGTGTGTGTGTGTATATATATATATATATATATATATATGATGCCCCTAGTCTGTTTGATGATATTACAGACCAATAAAAATGAACTTAGTGTGTCAAATGAAGTGAAATCTTACAGAAATCCGCTGATTGTTTTACAAAGAGCAGTGAACCCTTTGTTGGATCCCTGTGAATCAAAATACAGTTATTAAGTTTGACACAAAACAATTGCAGAACAGTTTCTGTGGCTGACGCTGAACAGATTCAACTGACGGCATTTCGAGAATTCACAGAATCACTGTAGTATTTGTTTAACGAAAGCCTGTGGATGAGGACCAGGTCTCCTTTTAGGAAATGAACTACAGATTTTCCACTCCCCACACTGGCCACACGCACAAACACACACTGGTGGACATGCTCTTGCCTCGATGAACAGGGCAGCCTTAAATGGAATCATCTCTCTGTTGTTCAATGTGATAAGGAAACTCCACCCAACGGTAAGAGCTGTGCTGGAATTGCTGATTGACAGTTATTTGGCTGAAGTCATTCATGAGTACAGTCACGGACAGACCTTCGGACTCATGTAGAAGTGGGATTTGTCCTCATGTGACCCCTCCTTCAAAGTGAAAAATCTCTGGATTGTGTTCTGTTCCTCTAATTCCACAATACTGGGCAGTTTGACTCACCTTTGGAATCAAGGGTTCATGCATACAAGGCTTTTGCTTGAGATATTTCTGACCGGGGCCAGAAATCAACAAATGAGTAATAATAATGAATATTATTGTTAATTAGTACAGTTTTATTACATTTAGCACCTCGGCCTGAAAAATGTTTCTAGTGCATATCTTGTACATTATTGACAGCTGCTTAGATGTTACTTTAATTTAGGTAAAAGCTTTAATTGTTTAAAAAAATATTTTAAATAATAGTTCATTTTGAATTATATAACCATGTCTTTATGGTGAGAATACAGAAATAATAAAATATTACATAAAATTAAAATAAATATAATAAAATATAAAATAACCCTGACATTAATTGCAGAGTGACAATTTCTGACACTATTCAGGACAGTAAATAAAAAAATGTCTTTTCTCTTATGTGCCGTCTAATTTCTTAATTTACATTAATTCATGCCAAAAACTCATTATTCATTGTTCATTATTATTTCTGTTGTTGGTGGTGTTGATGACGATGATGATGATTTAATTCATTTGTCATTCTTAAGAGCACCTGAAATTAAAGTCCGTTTTCTGTGTGTAAAAGACCATCTGCTCATGAGGCACATATGGAAATTATTAATTAATTAATTTAATTAATAATTATTATTATTATTTAATTCTTAGGTCCTTCTAAGGAAATACTAAAGTGAAAATCTTTTGTGCGTGGGAGGGCTGAGGAAACAGAAGGATGGATGGTGATGTTTTTCCTCAGCTGTCAGCAGCCAATTGTGTTTTAGCTTCTCTGTCCTGTACCATTGTTCATCTTCTCTGTCTGTCTGAATCAGCTGTAACAAACTCTCTTATCAACATGAAATGAATCTTAAAGTCCTTGTAATAGGAGGTTGGTTATTTTTATACTTTTAAATCAAACAGGCTACTCTAAACTGAGATAATATTTCACAAGGTTTGTCTTCACCCAGACAGCAAGCATCTTATCAGGAACATTGTGACAAGAGTTCTAGATACTGTTGAGTTTCACACTCAAGTGGGGCAGGGGGTGTTAGTGCCAGTTTGTGCCGGATTATAGCTGGAATGCTTTTAAACTGCTCCAGAGATCATCCATGTGAACAGAATCACCCTCCATAACACAGTCTACCTGTTGTGCTTCATCAATGTTTCACATCAGGAGACAATGAGAATAAATTGTGTGCTTGTGTGAAAATAGAGAAAGTTTGACTTTCTAATGTTTAACTTGGTGTGAGAGAGTGTCCGTGTGATCCATGTTGGAGCTGTGCATGGAAATTCAACATTCTGTTGTGAAATATCTTGTAATGTGCGTATGTGTCTGGTGGACGGCCTATCCATTTTGTCACAAGTCTTTGAATTTAGGAGGTGGCCCAGTATAATGGATTATACAAAGTTTGTTTTGTCCATTTAACAGCCATCTCTTTGTGAAAAGTGTGACTGGATTTAGTAAAATGATTCGGTGACCTGTGGCTCCTGCCTGTCTACACTGACAATACACAGTTTTGTTGATATTGGAGTTAATAATGTCAATGGTTATACGGATGTTTAGATGACATATGAATCATCTGAATAATTTCTGAGTAGAAAAATAGCTGAATTTTGAGCTTGGCACAATTGCGAAAGGCCTGGTGTAAACATTTATCTGACTAATCCCAAAGTCAATCTTCATGGTCTTTATAGAAAGCAGATTCGCTAGATCTTTAGAGTGCCAATGACTGCAATAAGACTATATTTTCAGTCTTCCAGACACTTTGACATTTGAACCCATTACCATCTTAAGCCTGTGGCATGTTTTTAAAACTTTATTTTTTGTGTCAAAAGTGCTAGTCAATTATGATTATTATTACAATGTAGAATAACTGCTTTCTTTTGAATATATTTTCCGTGTAATGGTGAAGGTGAATTTTCTGAAGCCATTACACCAGTCTTCATTGTCACATGTAACTTCAGATATCAGTCTTGTATATAGACCTATATGAGATTCATTTTAGATATAGGTAAATATTGTGAAACTCCATAACTCCAAAGGAAACAGAAATCAGATTGTTTTCCCTCAAAGATCTGCTCCTTTAAACTGCTTCAGGAGAACATGTTTCCTGTTTACATAGCCTACTCCTATGTCAAAAGATCCCAAGTTTGGTTATCTGGATTCCGCAAACTGAATAAGCAGCTAAACTGGTGATGTTTTAAATCGTCTGAGAACGTTAAGACGTAATACAGACGTGCTGAATAACTTTCCGGTCTTTTTCCTGAGTGAATATCTGTTTATTCATATGCCGAATGAAAAAAACATTTTAACGTGGAGAGCGAAATATAATGGAGGCGAACACATGAGTAAGTTTGTCATAAGTTGAACAAACGTTTTATTTAAATTGGCGAAAGTTTTAATACTTTGATTAAGAAGCAGCGTTGAGAATAAGAGGCACTGTCTGTGCGTTTAACCCGTGACGTCACTTTCCCAAACATTCGCCGCTTGGAAGTTTGTCCATATATGGAAGAGCGCTCCAGACTACAGTGAGTGCATAGAACGCGAGTGTGCTCCTGACAAACTTTAAGGAATTAAATTGCAGAAGAATTCTACAATTTTGCTAAATCAGATAAAACATTCTTTTAGGTCCTAAAATATAGAGAATAGACGGCAGACAGACAGATAGATATTCATTATTATTATTATTATGAAAATAGTTTTATTTCGGGTTAAGGTTAGTTTGTAATATTTACAGTTATCTTAATTGAAAATAATACAAAATCTATGGTAAAGAGCTAAATAGATAATGAAGATGTGTGTGTCAGAGAAGGACAGTCTCTATAGGGGTTCAGCTTTTGCAGAGGGGGACTTCTCTTCATCAGAAGGGGGCTTTACCCTACATGGCAGAGGCATTCAGTCCCAAACAATGGCCGTCTTCGGAATGCTGGGAGGATGGAAGCAGGAGAAGGACTTTGAACCGATGCTATGCACTGGGGATGTGATGTAATGGTTTGAAGTTTGACAGCTCTGACAAAAGTGACAGGATCAGAGTGCTTTATTGCAGTACAGTACATACATATGCTATTGTATAATGCACAACCGTATATTTTAAAGTTCAGAATAAAATACATAAATACAAAGAGTAAAACAAAAGTTTATTGTCATATAGGCAATGAAATTCTTTGATAAGATAACATACTTTTTTGCATTAGGATAGACAGACAGATGCTGAACATATAAAAACAAAATACAATAAAATATATTGTATATACATAAATATATATATACCGGTATATAAAACTAAGGAGATATAAATGTAAAATAGTTAAAAAAAATAGCAACAGGATTAGAGACAAAACAGTAAAGAGGTAAACAGACAGTTTAAGACTTGAGTAACTTTAATTCATTTTTGTTTCAGAATGTGAAGGGTCGTGCATGTGTATTAATGTATGTACAGTATATACAGTTGACTGAGTAGTGACCTCAGTAAAAGTGCATTGTAGATTAATGAAGGTAAAAAATACAATACAGTAAAATGTTCAGGGCTGTACACCACAGAAATGAACTGCTGACTCTTATTCAGCCAATGCAGAGCATCGAATACTAACAAGGCGAACATCTGTTTGCATCAGAGCATGCAATGGCTCTTCAAACATGCCCTGAATAAACAGAACTAATCATTTCAATCATTTTCCAGAAATAACCACAAGGATTAAAGAGAGGAAATCTCATCACCTTAAACTTAAATGTGATGAATATGAGGGATATATCCCTTGCCAGACCAGACAGACTTCTTTATGGAAAATGTCTGACCACATAGGGCCTTGATCTAAAGCAGTGGCAGCCTCCACTTTCAGTCTTTTATCTATTCCCCTAATTTATAATAGTGTGAAAAATTTCATAGGCTCATTACCCTGTTGGCAAATCCAGCTTAAAGGGCTACTCCACCCCGAAATGAACATTTTGTCATTCATTTCTTACCCCCATGTCATTACTAACCCATAAAAGCTTTGTTTTCGGAAAAACAATTGAAGATATTTCAGATGAAAACTGGGAAGCTTCTGACTGTCCCATAGACCGCCAAGTAAATGACACTGTCAAGGGTCCAGAAAAGTATGAAAAGCATCGTCAGAATAGTCCATCTGCCGTCAGTGGTTCAATGGTATATGAAACGATGAGAATACTTTTTGTATGCGAAGAAAACAAAAATAACAACTTTATTCAACAATTCCTCTCCCCAGTGTCTCTCACATCACCGTAGCAACATTTAGAGGACATAGAGGAGACAAATTGTTGAATAAAGTCGTTACTTTTGTTTTCTTCTCATACAAAAAGTATTCTCGTCGCTTCATAACGTTACGGTTGAACCACCGACGGCAGATGGACTATTCTGCTTTTCATACTTTTCTTAACCTTGACATTGTAATTTACTTCGCAGTCTATGGGACAGCCTCCTAGTTTTCATCCAAAATTGTGTTCCAAAGACGAACAAACTTTTACGGGTTTGGAACGACTTTAAAGACTAGTTAAAGACCTGTTTGGAACAGCTAGAAACCAGCTTCTGTCTTCCATAACACAGAAACCATTTTAACATTGATTTTCTAGCAGGGATACTACTGTACTGATAATCCTTAAGTGATCTATCTTTGAATGTGCTAAACCCCATCACTTCCCTCCACCCTAAAAGAAGAACATGAGCGATGTTACGTAAGACACGTTGAGATAAAACAACTTTGGGTGTGGTCACCTGGAGGGCAGTGAGAAAATAACAAGAATTAGAATACAATTATTTATAAATCATTAAATTAATTAATAGAAACATAAATTAATTCTGCAATTAATAAAAGTGCCACAAATATCCCTAAAAGCTTTTCTATTACCTATGTCCATGCAGACAACCTACAACAAATCTATTAACGGACACCAATATTAGCCAATCACCACAGAGCTATTTTTAATGGGCGGGCTTTGAGGGTTTGCACACCAGCCAATCAGACGCCCTGCGTCGTGTTTCTTTTTATTTTTTTCCGTTACTGTGAAGTTTTTGCCGATGCTCGTGCTGGAGGTTCTGCCTACTCTTCACTCTGTATAGCGGCTGTGAAAAAAACGGACAGAACGAGAAAGACAAGGAGACACGGACTATAAAGGAGAGTGAACGGGGCAGGGGAGCCGAGGCAGCGACGTTAGTTTCGTGCCCATCGTTTTAAGTGCGCACGAGAGTGTTACTGCAGCGCTCTGTGGGAGAGAGAGAGAGAGAGAGAGAGAGAGAGAGAGAGAGAGAGAGAGAGAGACCGTAGGACCGGAGAGAGACGGGAAAAGCAGTTCAGAATGGATCACCATCAACAACAACATCACCATCACAATGATGGAGGAGAGAACGACTATATGCAGCAGGAAGATGACTGGGACCGGGATATGCTGCTTGATCCCGCCTGGGAGAAACAACAGCGAAAGGTAACGCTCTCCACACCACCGGTGCCTTTGGGTGCAAAGGGAACTTGCAAGAAACCAGCAGAAAAAAAGAGAACATATCAAAATGTGGATATTTAACGGGCCTGTCGGTCTCCGAGTCATTCCTTTATAGGCTGCTGGTGAAATAGGCTTTGCATGCATGCATTTGTTTATATCGTATGTATAATATCCGTTTCCCTGAAAACCGGTGTACAGAAAATCAAAAGCTTATAAACTGTACATATTCCTAAAGCATCAGCCTTTATTATAAGAAACTTGGGAAACATCTGTTGCGGGATTGCGCATGTTCCCATTGACCCCTCTGTCTGTCCATTCATTTGAGCGTTGTGACGGCCCGCCCCCAGTCAAAGGATCCGGGACCCTGATCACCGGACACCGTGCCCCCACCTTTTCTCCTCACCGCGCGCGCAACAGATGTCAGCGGCAGCCGTGTTTGCTGTGCGGATGCGGCTCATATGATCAGCTGCGCGCGCTGAGAGCACGAGCTCACTTTATGGACGGTCACGGCACGCAAACCCACTATCTGGCACTTTAACCTGTGACCCACTCAGAGATAATCTTTCTGTTTCCCATTACTCGTGTCGATCGAATTTCCCTAAAGATTCTTTAATACTTTTGAGGAAGATTCTTCTGAAAAAAAGAATGCAGTTAGTATTGCATTTACTGTCCAGATGATGAGGTAACGTCTGATTACAACAGAACAGAGATAAATAACATACAACTGCAATGAAATTTCGTATGTTTACATTTTTCTAAATACGACATAACGTTAAATATGTATTTTTACATCACTTGGTCATATAAATATCTAGTAACTTAATGGATTAAGTTCTACAAATATAGCATAAAAGCAAGTTTCAATTAATTTCTCAGGCGTCATGGCGAAAGTAATTTGCAGTTCAGAAAGTGATTCAGATTAATTTAGGCACCGCTCATACTGATTCAGAAGTCTTTTTGATTCATTAAAATTGTTTGTTCATAGGAGTTGTTTGTTTGAGAACCGTATTTCACTCTGTGGTTTAGATTCATTTAAGGAACCGGTTCGTAAGAGTAATTTTTTTTCGGGATTTGGACCATACGGATCGATTCTTAAGCGGTGTTGCGTTGAACAGTAGGTGCTACAAAACACTGTCAAGAGTATTTATTACGGTGTTCAGTGATCATCAGCGGTGGAATGTACCGTTAACAGATCCAGACGTCATAAAATCGCTTGTTTCCGGTATATTTAACGCTCCTGATTAAGAACCGGTTATCGGTTACCAACTTTAGGCCCATGCCAGCTCCGTTAACTCATGCCGGTAGACCATTAGTTGGGAGAGTGGATTGTTTATAAAAAATTCTCGGATGTGTTTTTTGCACAGGAGTCTAAAAACTATTTGAAATATGAGTGAAACGTTTGCCGCTCCTACACCCCCCCCCCCCCCCCCTCCTTGGAAAACTGGGAGGAAAAAAAAGAGAACGAGTGCTGGAATCTGCTGTGGTTTGGGCTGGGCTTGTCAGGGAGCAAGTCTGCCCAAAAATGGTAATAACAGACCCCGCACACGGCTGCTGGAAAACTTTCCCGCGTCTCTTTTTTTCCTCTTCCTTGAAAGCTTATAGACTCCTGAATGATGTCATCAGCTACTGGCGGGAAAGACTCATGCTCAGGTATGCGGGCAGAGACCCGCATTTCAGCTCATGCGACCATTTACCCATGACAAATCTGGTGGAAGAGTTTTCCACAAGACCAGACATGTTCAGTCTTACTTTACTGAGTGTTAAAAGAGAAATTTAACTCCTAAAGAAGTTTTGCATCAATAGCCAAGTGCAGGATCATTGTATTTTGAATATTATGACCCATTAACGTTATGTATGTCCTGTGTATGTGTTAGGTCAGATGGAAATGACAGACACACAACTAGCAAAGGCCCTGAGGTGTTTTCCCCCCTGTGTCGGGATATAGGCACTACATTGTGATAGAGCATCATTTCTGAGACACTGTTAATTAATGACAAAAACACATGTCTGCTCCATATTGCTTATTAAACACCCTCTGTGACTTTAATGATGTGTGTGTGTCACTCAGACAAATTGGTTATTGTTCTGCTTTCTGACAGGGCTGAAAGGTCAATAGAGATTAGAGTGAAGTCTGTTCTGCACACACACACACACACACACACACACACACACACACACACACACACACACACACACACACACTCAGCAGGAACAGTGTGCAGCCCTGACCCCGATCTCATAAAAGACATATGGACTAAGTCAAATCTGGAATGAATTTGAGTTGAGAAAGTGAATGTGTTTAAGAAACCATCTGATTGGCTGCAGTTTATGTTTATGCATGAAAGTGTTTCAGCAAGTTCAGGCTGGACCAATAGAATCGGAAACACATTTTCCTGTCTAATAACATCTCTGTCGGTCTGTGAGTGTTTGTCTGCAATTTGAGAAAAAAAAAGCCCCTCGGGCGGATAGGTGTGAGGTGATTCAGCTTGAAACAGCAGCAAGACCTTATGAACTCTCTCTCCTTTTTTCCTGTCCTCATCTGTGAGGTCAGATTTTCATTGTTTTGTACACTTGTCCCTTCCTGATGCTTTCAGCCAGAGAAGGCTTATGGGGCCTTCAGATACCACAGTTCATCTCGTAGTGCCACAAGACAGAGTTCTATTTAGGCTTCAGTGCATGTTCTGTTTTCATTTATAGTAGCTTTCAAAAGTTAGGGGCCAGTCAGTTTTTTAATGAATACTTTTATTCAGCAAGGACTCATTAAATAGATTAAAAGGGGCAGTAAAGACTTTTACATTGCTGAATGTTTTTAAGTTAGTTCTTTCAAACTTTCTATTTCTCAAAGAGTCCTAAAAATGATTTCTAAAAAAATATTAATTTGAAAAAGTTATAATAAAAAGTTATAATATTACACAATATTATTATTATTACTTGATAAGCATAAAATGCTTCTTTCAAAAACATAAAAAAGTCTTACTGACTCCAAATATTTGATTGGTGGTATATGTGTTGAGCTTCTATTCTCAATAATTTGTAGAAACATTCTGCATAACTAGAGGCACTAAACAGACAGAATTGCAAAAAAGCAGGATGTAAAGCCTAACCTGTTATCCAACTAAAAAGATGGTTCCAAAATTTATAGCACATAGTCCATGCTGTTTCATTTAAACAGATTGCATTTTCGTGGTGCTGCTAGTGACACAGAAATACATTAAACTCTGCAACTCTAAGTTAAGTTTTCAGCAAAGCTCATTTAGATGTGAAAACATGATATTGCATTCAAATTTGAGACAGTATTTTACCACAGTTTTACCACAGGTATTTGCCACTACCATATGAACATGTGAATTTGTTGATAAAAATAGGTTACCAAGTCAACCTAGGGCTGGACGATTAATCGAAAAGTAATCGAAACCGAAATTCAGGACCTCTAACCGACGTAATTTTCCCATGTCGGTTATTTCGATTCCCTTTCATAGGTCACTTCGATGCTGCAGTGACGTCACCGTATGGGAACACCTCTCGGTGTGACGAATGTCTGAAGCCCTATACCATCCCGCCAATCCTATTGGCCAAATAGCGCTTGGCACCGCCCTACGCATGCGTACGCATCGTATACCTGAGTGCCGCACGCTATTTCGCTCAGATTTCATTTCCTTCATGAAAGCGAATCATCTGTGCCCTAAGGAAACCATCTCGCGTTCTCAGCGGTTTTTTCTTCGAGCAGTGTTCAACTCCTCTTCGCGGACGCGATGAGTCAACGAAAGGTAAGAGACGTATAATAGGTTTATCATGGGGAGGCACTCATGAGAGGTTCGTTTAGCAGCCTCTCTACATGTTCTCTCCGTAATAGCCTGTGGCTACAGTTCTGCGCTCTGGAGTGTATTTTCTATAGGTCGCCTCACGGCTAACCCCCACTGTTATGCTTCTGCGGTCGCAGAGGCGCCGCACGAGGTGGTGGATTGGGGTGATGTGTGCGGCTTGGACTATGAATACAGTGATGAGCTGGAGTTTGTTCCACTTTGCTCGCTCTCCCCCACTCGAGTGTGTTAATCAGCAGATTTGCTTTTACAAACTATGTTTGTCCACCGCGGTTTCGGACTCAGAGTAGGCTCTGGACAGCACATGCGGTTCTCTCCCTCCGAGCGGACAGGAGAAACGCGCTTCCCCTTCCTCAGTGAGCTGTTGAATGTGGTTACCCACGTGGTGGATAAACTATCCCCTCTGTGAGCCGCTACCCTTCTTCACGAACCTCCACCAAGAGGTTTCGAGGTCCTGGAAGCAGCCTTAATCAACGCACGTCACGAACGCTGCGGGTCTCGCCACCATTGCTGACATGGCGGACTGCTGTTATACAGCGATGCCGCTGTGGACGAACTCTCTAGCCGAACGGATCGCACCAAACTCGGCCACGGCCTAAAGTCTCTTCGAAGGCGTGTCGACTCGCGTCTAATCTCGGCAAATTTACTTTACTTTATGGCGGTTCTTAACGAGGAAGATATTACCGGAGGCTGTGAAAAAGCTGCGGGGGCAACAGATTTGGCGCTAAGTGCTACCAAACATACTGCCCCAGCAGTGAACCGTTCTATGACGGGGATTTTAACGGTCGAGCGCCACCTTGGCTAATCCTGCCGACATTACAAAAACCTGAGTTAGACGCAAATGCCTCTCGTCCTCAATCCCCACGCTCTAACATTGACTGTCTCGCAGCAAAGGCACCTCGAGCATTATTGGATTGAGCTATCACTTGAGCGCCCCTCAGATACTCTGCACAATCCAGCCTTCAGAGTTTGAGGGACGGCACAAGAGGCTGACAAAGACGGCCAGTTTATGACGGCTCACACAGCTGCCGCGTTCTCGCTAGCGGCGTGGCCCGATGTTTATCTTTTTGGATTAAATCCTGCCGTGTATACGCTTCAGGATTATACACAATGAAATGCAGCAACTTTGAAGCATGCGCTTCCCTTCCTGTTCGTCAGGGATTGTGCCCTCCATTAGAGAGCGCTGTTGGACCCCTAATGCACATCCAACCCTCTCACTGCAGTCCCCATGCTCTAACACTGACTGTCTCGCAGCAAAGGCACCTCGAGCATCATTGGATCGAGCTATCACTTGAGCGCCCCCTCAGACACTCTGCACAATCCAGCCTTCAGAGTTTGAGGGACGGCACAAGTGGCTGACTAAGACGGCCTGTTTATGACGGCTCACACAGCTGCCGTAATCACGCTAGCGGCGTGGCCCGATGTTCATTTTGTTGGATTTAATTCTGCTGTGCACACGCTTCAGGATTAGACACAACGAAACGTAGTGACTTTTACACATGCGCTTTCCTTGCTTACGGACGCTGTGAGCTTTCCGTGCTCGGACGTTAATGCATGTGGGAACGCTGTAGGCTGGAGGCTTGGAATCCACTACGTTTTATGGGCCGCAGGGTATCGCTTGCCCGGCATTTTCACTATGGGTGTTACGCACAATTCGTCACGGATACACCATTCAGTTCAGAAAGACCCGCCTTTTTGCCATGGAAATCTCCCATGGTTGTTAACCAAATCCTGGTGCTGCGGCAGGAGCATCTCTGCGGGGAATAGAGGCTATAAAAGTAGACCCCTCTCAGATGGAGTCAAGTTTTACATTTGCTATTTTGGTAAAATACATAAAAGTGACGATTTACGCCGTTTGAATCTTGCACTCAAGATGAGCAAAATCAAGATGTTAACGGTAAAGTCTATTCTGTCTCAGATTCAACCAAAGAGTTGGTTTGTCACGATCGATCTGAAGGATGCATATTTTCATATTCAGATCATCAAGAGACACAGGAAGTTCCTCAGATTCGCTTTAGAGGGCAAAGCGTATCAATACTGTGTTCTTCTTTCGGCTTAGCCTTGGCTCATCGAGTATTTTCGAAACGCATGGACGCAGTTCTGGCCCCGTTTCGGCTCCAGGGCGTTCGTGTATTGAATTGCCTGGACGATTGGCTGGTGTTAGCACAATCGCAGACTCAAGCACACTCCCATCGGGATCTATGCACAAATTTCTAGAAGAGTGTTTTAATTCCCTCTCAGCCGATAACCTTCTGGGAATAGACTTGGACTCTCGCGCGATGACAGCAAGACTATCTCTCCCGCGCGCTCAGTCTCTCGCATCATGCGTGCGTCACTTCACAGTGGGTCGCACCGTGACGGTGAGTTTGTGCCTCAGACTTTTAGGTCTAATGGCAGCGGCATCCCCTATAATCCGTCTGGGCTTATTCATATGCGCCCTTTTCAGTGGTGGACAACAAGCCGGAACATTTCACCCCGTTGTCTTCCGGATTTGTGCTTCCCGAGAGACTGTCACGACGGACGTGTCTTTGACTGGTTGGGGAGCTGTTTGTCAAGGGCGCCCAGCTCACGGAGTATGGACGGCGACACAACGCAGTTGGCATATAAACAGGTTGGAATTATTGGCGGTTTTTCTAGCTCTCCAGTATTTCTCGAATCTGCTGATCGGCCATCATGTACTACTCAGGTCAGACAACATAGCGGTTGTGTCGTATCTGAATCATCAAGGAGGATTACGCTCTCTCCCCCTGTGCAGGCTGGCGAGAAATATTCTTCTTTGGTCTCAGAACAGATTTCTGTCTAATCGAGTGGTTCATGTCCCCGAAAATTTGAACTTCGGAGTGGATTTGCTATCCAGCTTGTATGCTCTTCCCCCGATTCGTCTAATTCCAGCGGTGTTATCCAGGATACGGCTGGACAGAGTGGAGCAGCTGCTGCTGGTGGCTCCGTGGTGGCCCACACAGCCGTGGTTTGCGGACCTGGTCAGTCTGTTAGCGGGCTCTCCATGGGAGATTCCCCTCAGACAGCACTTACTATCGCAAGCACAGGGAATGATTTGGCACCCAAGGCCAGATCTATGGAAGCTGTGGGCGTGGCCTCTGAGCGGAGTGAGTTAATATGTCCCTGTCTTTCTGTTGAAACCACCGAGACTATAATAAATTCTAGGGCAGCTTCTACGAGATGCTTATATGCTTTCAAATGGAAACTGTTTACGACCTGGTGTGGAATTCGTAATTGGATCCGGTTTAATGCCCAGTGGCTTCAGTATTGGAGTTCCTTCAAGACCGTTTCTCTGATGGAGTAATGCCAGCCACTCTGAAAGTTTACGTGGCAGCCATTTCAGCTAACCACGTATATATAGATGGTGCTTCATTGGGCCGTCATCCGCTGGTCTCTCGTTTTATACAGGGTGCGCGACGGCTGAGGCCTTTCTGCCCTGTGCGAGTTCCTTCATGGGATTTATCCATTGTGTTGCAAGGTTTATCAGGGCATCCGTTTGAGCCCTTTGAAACTATACCGGATAAAATCCTGACTTTAAATACAGTTCTTCTTGTGGCTTTATCCTCCCTCAAGAGAGTTGGGGATTTACAGGCTTTTTCTGTTTCGCCCTCGTGCATGGATTTTGCACCAGGCTCTGTGAAAGTATTGCTGCGACCGAGGCCTAATTATGTCCCTAAGGTCGCTTCGAACCCTTTTCACTTTCAACAAGTGGTCTTGGAGGCTTTACCCCCTGCAGAGTCTTTGCCCTGTCAAAGCTCTGAAGACTTATGTTGATCGAACAGCTCCATGGTGTGAGTCCGACCAGCTTTGTCTGTTAGGACACAAAATAGAGGCCATGCTGTCACAAAGCAGCGCATGTCCCATTGGCTGGTGGTTCCCCGTCCGCGTGCAGGCACTTTTTGAGACTGCGCGGACGGATGCGCGGCTGTCCGCGAGCCCTCTTGATGACGAAAATTACATAATGCGGACGGTGCGCGGATGCGGATGGTCAAATTATACTTTAAACTATACACGAGATGCGATGACAATATAAGTGTCATTGCATTGTAATGTTTTTGTTAACCTATACAGTTGAAGCCGCTAGATGTTCATTCAAAATATTGCGGAAAAATAGAATGTGGAGAAGATCTTGTTTATGTCAAAACTGAAACCAAGCCATTCACACAGAACGCATATTTAACGCATTTTCTAGAGAGGGACGTCTTCTATTACCCTTGCACTCGCGTCTCACACAAGAGAGCCGCATGTTTAGAAAGCCATGTAAAATTAAGGTGGGTTCCGTTTTTTTCAAACACATTTCTTGAGACTTTATGGTGGGTTTTCCCCATCCTACTGCATCTCATGTTTAAATGAAAAAATTTACTCTGTGTTATTGGCTTTCACCCCTTTGAATTAAACTATGCATGCACACATGGTGCTGTTTTGTTTATAGTTCTTTAAGCTACTTAAATATAAGTGGTTTATAAACATTATTTTAAATATTATGCACTTTTTTTCACAGTCATATTTTCTTATGCTTTGAATAAACGTGCATTAGTAGGCTAATATTTTGCCCAATGTGCCCTCTTTTGTCCTCAGAAGAGAAGCCAAAAGCTTTTCTTCACCCTAAATAAAATTATGCATTTTAAATTAGAATATAATTAGAATTTGGATAATATTTAATTGCAAATTCGAATTTAGTTTTCAAGCCATTTTGACAGCCCTAGTTCGCACAGCTGCATTGTGGCACGAACACTCATATAAACAGTAGATGTAAAGATCACGCGCACAGAGGAACGCAGAAACTAGTTGTCAGCACTGTCCTGTGATTTCCTTTAGAAAATGTAAAAAATTTTTTTTTTTACTGAAAATGACAAGATTTGTCCTGTAGTGCTGTGCAGTGTGCAGACAGTACTAGTTGTGAGTTATTTTAAATGTTTCCATACTGCAGTAGTTCAGTCTGCCTTGGGCAGGTTTTGAATGGTTCTGTTTGCAGATTCTGATAAGAAAGATGTAGATCTACAGAAAATGGTTCAGCTCTAGTGAATCTGGATCAGTCATTTATAATTAAGTTCTGAGATCTGTAACTGTCTACCAATCTGCATTATGTATTTTCTTGGTGTGTCTTTAGGGTAGTAAAGAGTTAATATAGGAGGGGAAAAAGAATTCTCTAGCTTTTTCAGTCTAAATAAAATTAAACTAGGCCTACTTGTCGCAATCAGTCCTCTGGTTTTCTCTGTCTCCCACACTTTTTCTCTTTCTCTCTACCTCTATTAGAGGGGTAAGCAGAGAATCTGTTGAGGGGACACAGTGGCTGTTTTTAAGCTGGTCTGAGGTGAGTTCCCTGAAATCTGTCACAGATCTAAGAAGAATCTGTAATTCTCTGGAGATACTGACATACACATTCTATAGCTACATCAATAACTATTTTTACCACATTTCGGGGATGATTTTTAGCGAAAATCTGCAGCATTCCATGAAACATTGTAAAATGTGAGTACTAAACTCTTAACATGGCTGAAAGCATAATCCATTTAGCCAAAATATCTAATAAACCAACACACAAGCCGTTTGTGTAAAACTTTGTGAATGGCATCTGCTTTAATTGCGTGGAGTTCTGTGGGCACAGATGCTGTGTAGGCCTGCGTATAACACATGATATCGTATAACACATGATTTTGTTTTACCACTTTACTGAAAGTAGAATTTTCAATTCTTCACCAGTTGGGATGGTCAATGTTGTTATTTGTTTTATTTTGATTCAAGGAATCAATGAATTAAAGGAAGAAAAGAGGAAAACAAATCTGGAATTAATTGTAAAGTAATGACTTTGAACTATATGCATATAAATTATTGTAATACGGTGGGTATAGAAAAAAAATCACCCCTTTTAAAATCACATTTTTTCTTTGCAGCCTGAAATGAAGACAGACACAGTTTTTGTTTTATCCAGCTGTATTTACTCAGTGCAAATTATAACATTCAAGTGAAAGATAAAACACCAACATATCAGAAAAAATAAATAAATAAAAAGTAAAAATCACTGAGTTGGAAGAATGATCACCCCCTTGTGTCAGTATTTTGTTGAACCACCTTTTAATTACAGCCTTTAGTCTGTTGAGATGTCTCTACTAACTTTGCACGTCTAGACTTTGCAATATTTGCCCACTCTTCTTTGCAGAAATGCAGAAATGGTGATCGTTTGTTGACTGCAGTCTTCAAGTCATTTCACAGATTTTCAGTGGGGTTTAAGTCTGGGCTCTGACCAGGCCATGCAAGGACATTCACCTTTTTCTCCTTCAATCACTGTGTGCTCAGTTTTCCTGTGTGCTTTGTGTCATTGTCATGTTGGAAGGTAAACCTTCTTCTCATTGACAACTTTCTGGCAGCAGAATTTCCTCAAGAATTTGACAGTATTATGTCCCATCCATTTTTCCTTCTATCCTGACAAGTACTCCAGTCCCTGCTACAGAGAAACATAGCTGTATCGGATTTCTTCCAGACAAAAATCCAATACGGTGTTGAGGCCAAATAATTAAATTCTAGTCTCATCTGCCTCAGAATGTTCAAGGTGTGTTTTGGCAAAGCTCAGTCATGGCTGCATGTGGCTTTTCTCGAGGAGTGGCTTTTTCCTTGCAACCCTCCCATACAAATCACATTTGTGAAGAATTTGTGATATTTTTGTCACATGCACACAATTACCACTCTTTGTCATACCTTCCTGAAACTCAGATATTGGAGGGACAGTTTGGCCATATCTGATTATTGTGGTGGCCCTGCAGCTCTCCAACACAGGCTACAATTTATTGCTCTTCTACAGCTCGCTATGTTTCACCATTCCTAATATTAATCCACTGATGTACAAATGCAGCTGTGCTTTTATTAAAAAATGTAAAACCCTCTTACAGACAGTGGAAGATTAATGAAATGCTCAAATTAAGTTTGTCTCATGATTTCATTCAGAACAGTAAGATTATGTTTTATTCATGCATACGTATAACATTCATGAGATAATGCGTAAGTATTTCATGACATCATAACCAGCATGTCTGTTAATGACACCAGATTCGGAATGACATGCATGATGATGTGCATGACACAGTCTCTGGCATTTCCTGCCCTGGAGTTTAATGTCAGGATGTGATGAGGTACTTCATCCGTTACTGTGCTCTTTCAACCAGTGAAAGAACAGCTTGAACTGCTCTACAATAGTGTTGAAAATGCTGCCACCTCATTTACTGAGACTGTGTGTGTGCTCGAGCCAGACCGAGATGCTACGGGATGCAGTTTTTTTTTGTGTGTGTGTATGTGTGTGCGTCCTTAAAAAGTTTTTTATTGACTGTTTGATGCTTCTTCGCCTCTGCAGTTTGAAAAGTCAAATATGTAAAGTCAGAACCTTTTTTATCTTAGTGAAAGTCAAGCTCTTTATGCAAATCATCACGTGCTGCTCCTAACCTGATGATGTGCTCCAAATGAGAACTTTGATCCTTGTATCCTGTATCTGGTAACTACAGACTTACCCAGAACCAGGCCTTATTGTTCCTCACATAAAACCATATATAATGCAACATAGCTGGGAGCTGTAACATGCCACAGTGAGGAAAAGTGTGTCACAAATGTGTGTGTTTTTAAGTGTAATTAACGTGAAAGCAGCAATTCGAGCGAGTCAGTGTTTAGCTCTAAGTGAAGCTACTGGTGTTGTTGATAAGATTATTAATGAGCCATTCAACTGTGTGTCTGGAAACATAAAAATAAGAGACAGGCTCACCTTAGGAGGGTGTATTGTGTGTGTGTGGGGGTGGATAATGTGAAATGCGTGTGGAACTGAGACAGTGGGCCGCCCGTCTCAGGGGCTGATCAGCACTTCCTGTCTAGAGGAGAAAGCCAGCAGACACCGACAAACAGACAGATAAGAAAGAGAAACAGAAGGAAAAAAAAAGATTCTTACAAGAGTTATACTTTGAAGTTTAAGCTAATACATAGGGATAGGGAGTTGTTCAAAGCGGTAATGATGTTTGCTTTAGCAAACAGCGCTAATGTGAAAGATGCATGTACAGTGGCCCCAAAATATGTTTGGTCTCTTAAGACACATTTAAAAATCTATGAATGTTCCTGCGTTTGATTTAAGGATGTGCTGATGTGATTCTGTCTGATATGAAATTCTCATCGTATTTATAGGTTACCTTTTCCATAACCTGGAAATAATTTGTTAACATTAAAATAACTTATTGTTTAAATATATAAGGTAATGAATTAAATAATATTATTGAATAATATAAAATGCTTGTTGTTTGTCGTTTCTTTGATCACAAATGCAGACATTGTTTTATGGTTACGCAGCACGATACGCAATGCAATGACTATAGAATACCCAAGACATGTCACTCCAGTAGTTTTGAATGGGGAAAAGGGCAACGCTCAATATGGTCGCTCAATCACAGGAAGCCCCATCTTCTGAATGAAAGAGCCAGTCGCTCTTTTTATAATGATATTTGAGCCGAAGTAACCATATTTATGACACAGGTATGGTCAGATTTCTTTGGCGATTTCAAATATGAAATTTAATCCTAAACTTAGAGAGCAATTTTGGAAAATTTGATGTTTCCCCATTCAAAGAGATAGGAGCTGCACTCGGATGCCCGAGAGGCGTTTTATAGATTGAAAGTATATATATTATAGATTGTAAAATAAAAATCGATGCGTTTCAGAAAGGCCGTGCTTAGAGGAGTAACAATAATGTACATTATATGGAAAATAATGTGTTTTTTGAACCTCAAACCGGATAAACATTGCATTACACCATATACACAAAATAATGTTTTTTTTAGCAACATCATATGACCTCTTTAAATGCTAATAGTGAATATAGACATCACAGCATTATAATGTACAGAATCAAAATGGATATTCATATGAAGATATTGTAAAAAAAAAATTGCATTAAACTTAAGGACTATTATTTTATATGTCAGGCTGTAATGTATACCTATAATTAATGGGTGAATGTGTTGAACTACAGCTGTGTTTCTCCTCTAGGACAATGGATTTTGTTGTTGTTTAAAAGTAATTAAAAATGGCTTAGAAAAGTAAAGTTATAGAGTACTTAGAGAATAGATCTAGTGTCATTCATTTGCAGATGTCTCTTATTGGGGCTGCTTTTTGTATTTGAGAGATGTTCTATAAAAACAGTTTTTACTGTAGCTGTAAATAAACAGGTCATTTGCTTGGCTTATGGGGGAGTTGTCTACGTTTATGTGTGTGTCGGACCACCTGTTTGTTTTTAGGTTTTCTGGCATTCGTAGTTGCTATGGCAATCCCACGATGACGCACTGAGCTGTGCTGTATTTCACACCAGCGAGTGAGGAAGAAACAGAGAGAGAGAGCAGGAAAAGAAGGAGAGAAACAGAGGGTTGAAAAAGAGCTATAATGAAGAAATATTTGTGTTGTAAGTGTGAGGAAACCTAGCAGCATTCCTGCTAAGTTAGCTGCCTGTGTAACTATATTTATATTTGTGATTATACATTTTCATCATTCCTCCAAAAAAACAAAACAAACAAAAAAAAAACCAGTAAGGAGCCATTGGCTCCTATAAGAAAAAAAAAATGGTGCCAAATAATTTTTTTAGGTGCCACAGACTAAAAGTTTTTTATTTATTTTTATTATTATTATTTGTATTTTTTTTGTTTTACATTTTAACATTTCAGTCATACTGTCGTGTGTATGTCTCATCTTTTCTTGACTTTATCAGAATTTTAATCCATCTTGTAGATCAGGGGTTTTCAAACTGTGGGTCGCGACCCACTCGTGGGTCACGGAATGGAACAAGGTGGGTCGCACAAAGTCACTTGGCTGCAGCTAATTTTGCGTTTCAATGACACACAGACACTAACACAGTTCAGTCTAGGGCTGCACGAATGTGACGAGTGGGGCGGGGCCTAGTGCCATGGGAACAGAGCTAGGCCGGTGGAGTGATTGGGAAATGAGCAACACTCACCGGTCTCAAGAACCACGGAGGAGATCGGAAAGATACAAAAGAGGAGCGATGACAGTGAAGGACGAGAGAGGACCAGGCCTGGGTTTTATTTTGTGTTTGTTTTTTATTTGTGCACGGCAGTCATCCGAGAGGGGCTGTCGCGCTGTTTTGTGTTTATTTGGTTATTAAAACTTTGTTTGATTGTCCGCCGGTTCCCACCTCTTTCCACGAAGGAGTCATCGAGGCGGTGGGCTGGAGTGAGTTCGCCCCCCCCCCCCCCCCCCCCGGCAACTCACTCCAGCCCACCACATCGAGCACCCTCGGCGGCAGACTCCTTCGCCCTGCTCGATGGCACTGCGGATTCACCCCAGCGGCGAAGGATCTTCGGCAGCGCGCCCCTCCTTCCTCCCTGGCTTCGGCACCAGTGTAAAACATTAAAATCTTCACAATCACAGGAAGAAGGAGGCGGGAACTGGGAACCCACTCATCACAACGATATAGCCCACCAACATTAATAATGAACTGCAATATCCTTAGTGTGATTTTCAAATTGCAATTAAGTCCGTGTGCGTTGCGTGTTTTGAAGGTCTCAGAGCAATGTCATTAAAAGGTTCAATCGGTCTTTTTTTACCTATTTCACAATTATTTTAATCTCCAAACTGTTTTAGATAGTTCTGCTTTGCTTCTTATGCTTTTCTAAAAAAGTGTTCGATTGTGCTCCGTTCTCGCCGACACACACGGAAGGATCATGAATGCAACAAAACACAGCAGCGCAGATCACACTTCACTGGAGTGAGCCTGCTTCACGTTTTTATGGACACTACATATTTTAACGCCAGTAAACAAAAATTAAAACTTGTAAATTTGTAGTGAAATTTTCAGTTGTACTCTAAAATAAAATGGTTATTTTTCTTAAATACTTAATTTCTGTCATAAAAATTTTAAGTAAGATTAGGTTTAAAGTAATTTCACTCGTTGTTTTTTTTTTTTTTTTAATATTTTGGTGGGTCGTGAAATATATTACACTTGTCTAGGTGGGTCGTGGAATGGAAAAGTTTGGGAACCACTGTTGTAGATGACCTGGGAACTAAGGTTCACTTAAAGTGGGACCTAATGTCTTTTCCAACTTGAAATATACAGTCACAGAATTGTTCATTATCTGGAACAATATTGTGTACCATAAGCATAACTTGACCACTGAGTGTAGTTTGGGCTCCTCTTCAATGCATCCTGGAAATGTTGTCATACACTCATAACAAATAAAGGTGCTTCACGATGCCATAGAAGAACCTTTTTTGTCTAAATGGATTCATTGTGGCGAAAGAAGGTACTTCAGATTTTAAAAAATTGCGAAAGAGATGGTTCTTTAAAGAACCTTTTACTTTCTTTGTGAAACCAACCATGGTTCTGTGAAGAACCTTTTAAGCACCTTTATTTTTAAGAGTGTATTTCTTTCACACTTTCAATCTGTTTTTCCTAATTAGTAAAATGCAACTTTATAGTTGAATCATGTAGACAACAGGTTAAGTAAAATTATTAAAATGCAATAGCGCATAATTATTAAAAAAAATGCTCCTCTTTATAGTTATTTTTCTAGCTGACTGATGAGCTTATAATCTTAAAGAGAAAGATTAAATGGGTTACTTGCCGCTTGAACTGAGGTGCTAAAATGATCACGCCTGCCGCATTAAAGAGCACCAAAAAAACAGTATTTATTGTTTGTATTTTGTAATGAATTTTAAATAATTTTAAAGCTGACACTTTGTTTATTAAGAAGTAACAAAGCACAAAGATTTTTGCGATCACTGGGTGGCAAGTGCTCTTCAAATAATGAAGTTCACGCATTAACAGAACACATAATAGACCTAAGATCTTGTTAAGAAGAAGCCATATTTTAATATAATTAATTAAACATATTTTAATATAATCATTAATATATGAATGATTATAAACAAGAATTGTTAACGATATTGCCAATATCCACACAGTTTACAACTTTACCTGTTGTAATTTGTTCAAGTTGCGCACGAAATACATGCTGCTTTTCCTCACTTTCACTTCGCATATTTCCGTCATTTCTCTCTCTGTCGCATTGCACAACTGAGCTGCGTTTATCAGCTTTCTAAAATACTTTTTCCCACTAAAACTTTCGATTATATGCGCAGCCTTAGTGTATATATACTAGTTTTGAAATTTGAGCATTTAAAATGAAAACAACATCCTGTGCTTTAGCTGTTTGATAAGTTGCATGGTAAAACTCTTTTGGTAATGTCATATCTTTAAATTCATCATTTCATTACATTCAGCACAGTTGTACAGTTCTTGAACAGAAGAACACGTCTTATGTAAACCCCCCCCCCCCCCCCCCCCTTCAAGAAAACACAGGACTTCTTTCAGAAAACTATCAGTTCAATTAAGCAGCCCAGCATCTAGTTAAAACATGTTAGTTTTGCACATCTCTCTACTTAAAGCATGACCTGCTACGGTGAGCACATTCAGTGATTTTTACTGGAAGAAATCTTGTTTTGCCAAATTGCTCACCGAAACTTATGGTAGCTTGAGTATTTATTTTTTCATTCTAGTTTATTTTAGAGTTTGTCCTTATGTTTAAGTTTGTATTATTAATTAAGTTTGTTTGTTTGTTATTTATAGCTTTTATTCTTTCACATTTTGATTTGCATTACTGTAGGAATAGGAATATTGTAACAGCAGTCATGGCTCTCATATGTATGCTTGCACTTCCTCTTGAATGAATTTATAATGCTGCTACTTGACTCACATTTACCTCTAGATATTCCCATGTTATGGCATTTCCTTTTAGTATCTGCCAAATTCCACAATGTTTCTAACCTGACCTGCACTCTATTACCCATAATCCATCATTAAACCGCACACCCCAGCCCACCCATAGGGATCGTCTGTATCCCATTATGTTGCAGTCATGTCTCTCCTCACATCCAGATCTAGAAATTTCTCCTCACATCTCAAAGTTTGGAACAAACTCTTGCTTTTACATATAAGCTTAAGTGTCTCTGGTTCTGTTAAGTGGCATATCAATCGTGTGAGTGTGTTTAGCTTCTGTTCTGCTCCGCAGCTGTTTCTCATCAGCTCGCTAACATACCGAAGAATCCTGAAGCCACAGATACTCAGCGCTGCCATGACAACCCCTGTAGAGCGCTTACTTTCTCTCTCACTGTCACAATCAGGCATGGTTGAAGATGAATACAGAATTACCAAAATATTCAAAAGCTTGCATAGCACAGGTGTATTAAATAAATAAAAGTGATTAAAGGGGACATAATCATGAGAAAATTAAATTTGTATTGTTATTTTAAGAAAATTGTATTATTAACTTTCGTGTGCTATTTCAGGCTCTGTGTAGCACCTACATGTTGCTGATCGTTTCAGTCTGATCTTAACAATTTGACTTGCACATATCGGTGTGGGTTTTGTAAACCTATTGAAGCTCTTATAGAATTTTCTTCCAAGTCTTATATGCACCTTACAGGCATTTGTTGCATTGAAATTTGGTTTTATTTCTCTTTAAACTCATAAATCACTCTTTTTCAGACATTTACTGCATGGTGCAATTCTCATCTACGAAAGGCAGGGACACAGATCGAAAACATTGAGGAGGATTTTAGAGATGGACTCAAACTCATGCTGCTCCTAGAGGTTATTTCAGGTCAGTGACCTTGAACCCAGTCCACCCCTCTACATTTGGAAGCTTGTATCTTCTTTGATGATGTAAAATTAGTCACACAAAGTGTATAATTTATAGTATTAGCCAATAGAGGATTTATTTAATATGTGAAAAGAAATAGACATTATAACTGACATATACCTAAAATAATTAAAAACAAGTAAAATTTAATTAAATCAAGAGGTTGTGGATCTAAACTAAATCAGGAAACTGATTTCGTCTCTCTAGTCCAGTGGTTCCCAACCTTTTTCAACTCGCGGCCCACACAACCAAACATATATGTTTGGAAAAAATTAACAAAAAAAATTAACTGATCCCGCTATTGTTGGGTTAATAACTTAATACTCAGAAGCTAGATTCTTAACTGTCTTTATTGAATGAACTGGCAATGAACAGAAACTCGGGCTGGCACCGCTTGGCACAACTGCTGTTGTTCTGTAGCATATGCGGCAAAAATATCTAAGATAAATTGGCGGTTTATTCTTAAACCAATCAGCCAGCTTGAATAGTGGAAGCATAGTTACAGTTTAATTATTATTTTTTGTTATTTCATTATATATATATTTTAAACATTTTTACATATATGAACAATATTATTTTTTCTTTTAATAGTAATTGGCAGCCCACCTGCAATACATCGCGACCCACTAGGGGGGCCCACAGTTTGAAAACCACTGCTCTAGTCATTCAAATTGATTTTTTTTTTTACAAAAGAGTACTTGCGTACTATAAGTAAGTCGAAAACTGTCAGGAATGAATATGTGATAATATTTATGTACATGATTACACCTCCTGAGGGCAGAGTTTTGTGTGTGATGTAATGTTACGTAATATTTAAACTGTCTTTCTCTGTAGGAGAACGCTTGGCCAAACCAGAGAGAGGAAAGATGAGAGTCCATAAGATCTCCAATGTGAATAAAGCTCTGGATTTCATTGCAAGCAAAGGAGTCAGACTGGTTTCTATTGGAGCAGAGGGTAGGCCCCTTCAGCAGTGACCTATATCCTGCAGGCTTCCAGGGTCATGAGTTCAGCGTTTCAGCATGTGGGATCAATGACTGTCAGACGCTCTGCCTGTGTGTGATATGTACTTGTATCTCATGTCATATGAAGCCCCTCCCCATACAGTTAAATAGGTTAGACATGCAGTTTATACCTGACATATATTAGGCCAATCTACAATGTGTGTGTATTTTTCCTGTTTGCTGTTCTCTCTCTTTATAATCCAGAGCAGCATTCCAGACAGACACCAAAGCCTTTGCCTTGGTCACATACTTTTTCTGTTTTGTGTGTGTGTATTTGTCTGACAGAGCCAGGATACACTTACACACACGCATACTGAGATCTGTGTGGAGTGTATTATGAGATAAGCCTAAAAAGTGGGAGAGTAAAACATGCATGTTTTCCTAGATATTTAAATGAGGACTTCCCATACACATCTACAGTATGTGTAAAAAAACTAAATTAAAATAAAACTTTTGACACAATTAGAACTGAATGCAAACATTATTTAGTCTTTATTAACCATTTGTCCATTTGATAATGTCTCCAAATCAGACCTTTTGGGCACATGTTCAGCAAGTTTGTTTTGAAAGAATAACAAAAGTTTAGATGCTTTCTGATTCAGATATGGCTTTAGTTTGTAAAATGATCTCATTGTTGAGCTGTTACAGTAAATGTGATCCTGGTGTGCATGTGTTTGTACTGTTTAGAGATTGTTGATGGGAACGCTAAGATGACTCTGGGGATGATCTGGACCATTATCCTCCGCTTCGCCATCCAGGATATCTCAGTGGAGGGTATATAGAAATAACACACACACAAACACATTTTTTAGTTTATAAGTGATGCATTAGATCTTGAAGACTTGAAGAAAAAAAGCAGTAGACAGTTTGTGTATTAAATATCATGAGAATGAACAGAATGACTGACTAAATTAGCATCATTTTGTTAAATACAGTTCTGCTCTTTTGAATTTCTAAATAAGGAATTTGTGAGTCATTTAAATTACAATGTTATCTTTCCACTCCTGAGATTACGTGTGTGTGTGTGTGTGTGTGTGTGTGCAGAGACCTCAGCTAAAGAAGGCCTGCTGCTGTGGTGCCAGAGGAAAACAGCTCCCTACAAAAATGTCAACATTCAGAATTTCCACATCAGGTGAGCAGACAGGAAATGATGCTTAGAGAGAAGCAGGGTGAATGATGGGAAAAGAGCAAGATTGACAGAGATACTGCCACTGAACGCTGAGCTACAGCATCATATATTACATTTCTCTTTCTGTCTCTCTCCTTGACAGTTGGAAGGATGGATTGGGCTTCTGTGCACTCATTCACAGACATCGTCCAGAGCTTATTGATTACGGTAAACTGCGCAAGGTGAGGCAATACCAGAACCTCTGATCATATATAGAGACTAGCAGTATGAAAGACCATGACCCATGCTTTGATGTTTGCTCTCACTCAGGACGACCCAATGACTAATCTGAACACCGCCTTTGACGTCGCTGAAAAGTACCTGGACATCCCTAAAATGCTGGATGCAGAAGGTGAGACATGTAAAGGACAGGTTTCTTCCTGTTCCACTTTACTGTGAAAATAGATTAGACCTCTGTCCTCTGTCTAGATATAGAGCTGCAGGAGGACCACAGGATGTTTCCTTAACATAGTCTGTTCAAAGGGATTTTAAGGATGATGACTGTGACTGTGATGTTCAGTGATGAGATTGTTGCCATGTTGCACTGCATCCATGTTCCTCAAACAGTTTTCTATCCTAAGTACTAAGCGTCTGCAATTAATTCAGCCCGAACCACTTGACGTACAGTCTGCATTTAATCTTTGTTTTACAGATAATTTCATTATTAGGTGTGCTATCTGTTCATAGCTTTTTTTTTTTTACAACAAATTTAACATTAAAGTTATAAAATCTTACATTTATAGAATGTTTAGCATGCAAGATGGCAATAATGTTTTCATAATATTTGCATAATGAATTTAGATGGCTCTTTGTTCTTACATCTGTTTGCATACTGAACTGTGTTTTCTTTTTTGCAACTTTATTAAGCCTATTTTTTTTTTTACTATTTTTTTGTTCCCATAGATAGAAAACAATACACAAATTAAATTTTTTACTGGCCCCAACACTAAAAATAATAAATTTTATTTTTATAGTGTAGCAGTCCCAGAAAGATTTATAATGATGGATATTTTTAGCATTTATAGCATTCGAACTAATATACATTTACCCTTAATAATTGTTTATTTATTATAGTATAACATGTTCGTTAAAGTATATCAATAAATGTTTTTAATTTGTATGAAAGCCGGAAATGATATATAATGTATCTCCACAAGTTGTTGCCTTGGTGACATTTAAACGAACATAATTTGCATCTGAACATTTGATTTATAACAAAAGAAGAAAAGTGGCAAGTGGCAATACTGGAACTTCTCATTTGCACAAAAACCTTAACTTAATTAGCTTAATAGCACTTATATTTCATTGCTCTTTTGTTGTTTTTGGTTGCTTCCATTGTCCTCGTTTGTAAGTCGCTTTGGATAAAAGCATCTGCTAAATGACTAAATGTAAATGTAATTAAAACTTTAACAATATTCTTTTGTTGCTCCAAAGCATTTGTTGCTCAGAGTATTTCATCCAGGAAAGTCAAACCTTGTTCAAATATTTTGTTGATAAGTTTAATTTTAGTTTAATTATATAATAGTTTCATATCCATTCATATTAATAAAAAATTTTTTTTACACAGGAAGTCATCTCAGATGGGCCTCTGAAGTGTGTGTGATGTGCTCTGATTATTAATTTATTCTCTCATTACTTTAATATCACCCCCTTCTTTCTCTGCAGATATTGTTGGTACGGCCCGTCCCGATGAGAAGGCCATCATGACCTACGTTTCTAGCTTCTACCATGCCTTCTCTGGGGCGCAGAAGGTATCGCAGGGCACCCGTCCCAATGTCATGAACATCTACACTTACCCAATGTGTCCCTCCCTTCACTCCGTTTCTGCTCACTGGGTTTAGTGATCAACAGTAGCAGTGATTAATGGTTGTCATGGTTTGGTGTTACCTTGAGTACTCTCCTAACAGTCTGCCTCTCTCTGACTCTTTGCAGTGCTAAGCTCCGCCCCTCAGGGCTCATGCTTCTCCTACGGTTGCATGAATCTCTCCACCTGTTGCATGAAGGATAGGAAGTCTAGTGATGAAGGCATGAGTGTGTCTCCACTCCAGTCTCCTAAAAAATACTTAAACATTCCTGGCATCAGTGAGACTTCCTGGAGATCTCTTCATGCCTTGTATCATTTCTGTAGAACTGTGCCCCATTTAACTTTATGACTATGCAGTCTTTTACTCTGTGCTTTTTTCTTCTTTCCTCTCCACCTCGTTTTCTCTCTCTGTTCCTGCTCCGTCTTTCCCTGGGCAGATATCGTTAGTACGTTGCGTCCCGATGAAAAGGCCATCATGACATATGTGTCATGTTACTACCATGCCTTCTCAGGCAAACAGAAGGTGAGCACAGACTGACATCAGCCAATCAGGACACAAGCTTCCATATCACAAACCCAGTCAGATCTAGACAGCCAATCAGAACTCTGCTTTCATCAGAACCCCAAATAACAGTGCCAAAGCATGAATGTAAGAGATGTGTTCTTCACTAACCTGAACTCCTTTTTGAAAAAGAGGAATATTTTAGCATACCTTCGGAAATAATATAATTTAAGTATAAACTGAATGTAATGTTTTCAGACACTTAATTGCATTTGCAATCAAATGAAAATTATTTACAGTTCACATTCATATTAAATGCAGTTTGATACAAAGAGTGTTTTTGAACCCATTTAAGTAGGAGTTAAGTATTCTAAGTTATCTTAGTATGTTATATCATAATTACATCTATTGATTTTCTTTGAAATATGTTGGAAGTGTTCTGCTGTATGTGCTGACAAACATTTATGGTACACTAAAATATACTTTAATGTAATTTCTATAGAAACTTCAATAGAATAAAAATCAACACCTATGTTAAACTGCAGTTTTTAAAATTCTATTTAAGTGTGTTAAGAAACATTCTCTTTAAGTACACTTAAGTGACCTTTTATTTCATTAATAGTGCAGGTATATAAATCAATCAGTTTTGGCTGTTTCCAATGCAACTCTGCTGTAGTTTTACATAACACACCTAGCTCTGTTTATCCACACATCTGTATGCACACACAGAGCAATGACCATTTCCACAGCAGTGAATCAGCTTAGACAAACTCTTGAGCCTAAAGCCAGAGAAGTTACATCATAAGCAGTATATGACAAAATATTTCCACATATACTTATAATTCTGAATCAGTTTAGATGTCTTTGAATCAGTTCAGATGGACTCCATTCCATATTCCTTTAGAAAGTAGTAGGTAAATCAGAGAAAGCATGTTTCTCACTTACTACTTCATTGTGCTGATTCATCACATCCAGCTGGGTTTCCTCAACTTCCAGAACCTTAGCTGATGACTAACATCCCTCAATAAATAGTTTTCTGCATTCTGTGTGTGTGTTCTATGCACACACAGATCCTATCTGCTCTTATAAGGCATGAGTCTGACTGTAAACCAACCAGACAGTTCTGCACTCAGAAAAACTTCCTCTGACACACTCACATCCACACCCATGTACGATTGTTGTGTGCAACATTAGGATTTTTCTAAATAACTCTGTGTCAAAATGGTCTGATAACTGTATCTTGATCAAACTGGATAATTTAATTAGAAAATAGAATATTTTTTTGTTTTGGTGACAGTCACAGTCTCTTTGTTTTGCACAGAATAATACAAAAAAACAACCTATGAAATCAAAAGTTGGGTTTAGAGTCCCGTGAGGTCGAGTAGATGATGACATAATTGTGATGGCCAGTTCAGTATTATCTGTACAAAGTAATATCACTTTTTATTTGATTAATTTTTGGAATAATATTATTAATTAATATTATTTTCTATAATATGTATTTTTATATTTTTATTTTAAACACAAAGTACAAAAATAACAGCACTATGAGCCTAGTAACAAATATTTTGTTGTTTTCTTTTTTTAACTGAACAATGGAAACGGAAACAGTGTATGCGGTTCATATTTTCATTGATATTTTAAATGAAAAAGTTAAACGTTTGCACTATTCAAAAGAAATTTCAAGTCTTCATAAATGCTTTTAATGTTTTCAACTGCAGTTTTTCCAATAAAATAAGTATAACTTCTTAATCCACAATTGATAATCGTTTTGTGCCAAAATAAGCAACATTTTAGATTAGCATTCATAATATGATCATAAAACCACTGCCTGAACTCTGTCTTTCACTGACATCGCTAAACTGAGTTTATCAATGTTTTCTCCTCTTCCTTTCTGGCTTTTAGACTTGCAACTCACTTCCTTACCTCCACCTCCCCCTACACACGTTTATAATTAAACACACGCAAAAGGGTTATACGATATTGACGTAGCATTTGATTGCTTTTGGTAACGGTAACAAAGTGACTTGAGCACCTCAACACACTTAAACACACACAACCTTAACAGCGTTGGCATGGCGCTGATGTGGTTTCCACAGAAAGAGAAGCAGATTCATTCTGTTCTTTACCCCCTTCAGGCCGAGACAGCAGCCAATCGGATCTGCAAAGTCCTGGCTGTCAATCAGGAGAACGAGCAACTGATGGAAGACTATGAGAAACTGGCCAGTGATGTGAGCACACTCCTCCACATTTACTGAAAACATGGGCATTTACATTTCTGCTTTCCCAACCCTGCAGATCTATGAAAATTAAGAAAATCTCAAAGGATAATGAACATTTTTATACTGAAAATTATTTTAGTAATGCTCAGCTTTTAAAATGTGAAACAAATCGCTATTTGTGAGAGGAACCTCCAAATTAAATAATTCTACAATAATTGTATAAAAACAAAAATATATATTTGAACCTTATGTTTAAATCATAATAATAATAATAAAAAAACAATGTATACCATATTTAAAACGCTCTCATTTTCTCCCTCTACCTCCTTTATCTCATTCTGTCTGCTCCTAACTTTTTCCAATATGTTTTATCCTCTTTTTTCCCCGTTTTTGTTGTTTCTCCCTATTTATTTCTGTCTGTCACCTGCTCTCTTCAGCTTCTGGAGTGGATTCGCAGAACAATCCCGTGGCTGGAGAACCGTGCTCCAGAGAACACCATGCAGGCCATGCAGCAGAAGTTGGAGGATTTCCGGGACTACCGACGACTTCACAAACCGCCCAAAGTTCAGGAGAAATGTCAACTGGAGATCAACTTCAACACACTGCAGACCAAACTCCGCCTCAGCAACCGGCCTGCGTTCATGCCCTCAGAGGGGAAGATGGTCTCGGTGAGAACCTAACACACTTACAAACTAAGTATCTCCCCAGGATTCAGAGCATTCAATTCTCTTAACTAGATCTGTGATGTTCAATTAATCGTCTATGTGTGTAGGATATCTCCAATGCTTGGGGAAGCCTTGAGGGAGCAGAGAAGGGTTATGAAGAGTGGTTACTGAATGAGATCCGCAGACTGGAGAGACTCGACCATCTTGCAGAGAAATTCCGCCAGAAAGCCACTATCCATGAGGCCTGGACTGATGGTAACACTTCTTTTTATTTGTTTATAAGAATTGAATTCCTCTACGGTATGGCTGATCTTTGCTGCTCTCTGTAGGTAAGGAGGAGATGCTGCAGCAGAAAGACTATGAGACGGCATCCCTCTCAGACATCAAAGCTTTGCTAAAAAAGCACGAGGCATTTGAGAGTGACCTTACAGCTCATCAGGACAGAGTGGAACAGATCGCTGCCATTGCACAGGAGCTCAAGTGAGTAAATGCATGCTGCTTCAAGTTTAAATGTTTTGGTCTAGAAGAGAACACATGTAACGTTTCATCTGTAGCATACATTTTCTGTCATCTTTTGGTGAAGTAGTTTAATTGTTTCACTCTCATTCTCTCTCTCTCTAGTGAGTTGGAGTATTATGACTCTCCCAGTGTAAATGCTCGCTGTCAGCGGATCTGTGATCAGTGGGACTCACTGGGGGTTTTAACTCAAAAACGCAGCGAGGCCTTGCAGGTAAAACACTTCTATCATACACCCATATGGAATTAATTCTTTCTATTCTGACCCGCAGGAAAGGCCAGTGTTGCTTCTTTGGTGACATACTGTGATTCAGTGTGTACAGTATGTGTGATTTTGTGATGTAAGTCCAGTGTACTCATATGTGTGTCTTGGCTCTATCTCTTCCCTCAGAGGACCGAGAAACTGTTGGAAACGATTGATCAGCTGTACCTGGAGTTTGCCAAAAGGGCGGCGCCCTTTAACAACTGGATGGAGGGAGCCATGGAAGACCTGCAGGACACTTTTATCGTCCACACCATTGAGGAGATACAGGTATTGCACATTCATCTTTCATCCATCCATTCATTTATTTATCTACCTTTTCATTTAATATCTTCACATTTGTTTTCCCTCATTTAGGCCCTATGAAAATACCATTTATTAAATATTTTTTACGAAATATCACATAATATACATTTTTGTCCATGTTTTAATTTAAACTGTAAACCTCTGTTGTGCAGCACTTTGTTTACCAAGAAATTAAAGGAAGTATTCAAATTACATTTTATTACATATTAAAAGATTAATTAGTTTTATGCATTCATTTGACTACTGTTTTTGATAGTAAATGTGTATTAAAAAAAAACAAACCAACTAAAATGTTTTTAATATATATATATATATATATATATATATATATATATATTTATATATATATATATATATATATATATATATATATATATATATATATATATATATATATATACATATTTCATTGGACTATTATTGTTACCTTTTTAATAAATTATTAAATTGTTAGTTTTATGATTTCAATTGATTAGACATTCTTTTTAATTATAAAAATTTAATTTAACCATTAAAATGAAATCCAGAAAGTTAAAAAGGGTGGGACAACATAGAATAATGGTACATTAGTTAAAGGCACGGTAGGTAATAAATGTATAAACAACTTTCTTCCAAATTAGTTTAAACTTTCTATATATATCAGTGCATAATTAAAATGTAAGTACTCTGATAAAAAGAGTATAAAAATCGAGTGACTCTAGACCGTTTAATCTGTATTAAACACAGCTCATTATTTCCATTTTGGGACGAAACATAGGATTGGCTTAGGCGACTGTCACTCTCTCGCAACCATGGCAACCACCCTTTTGCCACACATGACCTGCCCACTTGCGCGTGCACGTTTGATTTGAGGAATTCAAGAGGCACGGATCCTAGGAATACCAAAACAATGGCAGAGAAACAGCAAGCAAATTTCACAGTACCGGCCTATGCAGTTAGTGAAGGCAAACCAGGCAAAAAAAGGAAGACAGTAACAGTACAAGAAAAGACAATGAACAAAAAGTCTTTGGATAAACAAAGAAATAAAATGCGAGTTAATATCGGCGTGGCTTTCCAGCGATGGCGAGAACTGAGGGAACTCAAGGGGCTGAAAAGTGACTTCTTGATGGCTTTATTTCTGCTGGACAGGTAAATCTTTCTTTTTGTATTTTGATCATACATATTTTTTTGTTTATTTTTTCATGAAGCATGTGTCATTAGCACACGTAGCTGCGTAATATAGCTAACATAACATTACTTAGCGAGCCGTAGTAGAGACGATAAATAATCTATAGGAGCCCAGAAGGGAGGGGGTGGAGTGAATGGAAATAATGAGCTGTCTTTAAAACAGTCATGAGAGGTCTACAGACACTCGATTTTTATACTTTCTTTTTCAGAGTACTTACATTTTAATTATGTATTGATATATAAATAAAGTTTAAACAAATTTGGAAAAAAAGTTTTTTATACATTTTTTTACCTACCCTGCCTTTAATGTTAGTTAACTACTTTAGTTAACATTAAGCAAGAACAATCCTTCTACAGCATTTATTCATCTTAGTTAATATTAATTTCAGCATTTACTAATGCATTATTCAAATCAAAAGTTGTGCTTGTTAACATTAGTTAATGCAGTGTGAATTAGTATGAACTAACAATGAATAACTGTATTTTCATTACCTAAGATTAATAAATACAATAATAAATGTATTTTTCATTGTTTGTTCATGTTATTTAATAGATTAACTAACATCAACTAATGGAACCTTATTCTAAAGTGTTACCAAATTATTTTATCTTTCTGTCCATCCATGTATCTATCCATTTGGTGGATTTCAAATGTGACTGTGAAGTGTTCTGGTGCATTTCACATAAAAGTTGATATAAGAGGGAAAATTGAAAAGTTGCAGAGGGGGATTGTTTTGGAAAGTTATAGTACCTCTCTGTGTGTGTGCGTTTGTGTGTGTGTATCAGGGACTCAGCACAGCCCATGAGCAGTTTAAAGCCACACTGCCTGAGGCAGATAAGGAACGTCAGGCCATCTTGGGCATCCATAATGAAATTGCTAAAATTGTGCAGACATACCACGTCAACATGGCTGGCACCAACCCCTACACCACCATCAACACTCAGGAGATCAATGCCAAATGGGATAAGGTCAGAAAATAAACTTGTGCAGGACAAACAGAAGGGAATCAGAGTTTTCAGACAAATATATGACATGTTATATATATGTATATATAAATATTTAAGAAAATGTGTACAATGAGAGGTGCTTAAACTCACCTCCACGCTGCTTTCTCCCAATCTTCCTTTCTCTCTCTCCTCTCAGGTGAGACAGTTAGTACCCCAGAGAGATCAGGCCCTGATAGAAGAACACGCTCGTCAGCAGAATAATGAGAGACTACGCAGACAGTTTGCTAATCAGGCAAATGTCATTGGGCCCTGGATCCAGACCAAGATGCAGGTGGAACATGAGCTCAACTAAAAGAAAATGAATTACATTCTCTCATGGTACTTCAGATAACTTCTGTGAAAAAAAAAGATGTCAGAAATGTCCTTGGTGATTAGCTTACATACATGACGACACAAGCAAATTTGTTTGATTTACATAAAACACAGTTTAAAAGTTTGGGGTCACTAGGATTTAAAAAAAAATGTTTTATTCAGCAAGGATGCATTAAATTGAACAAAAGTGACAGTAAAGACATTTATATCACAAATAGCTTCAGTTAATCAAATAAATGTGGTTCTTTTAAATTTTCAATTCATCAAAGAATCCTAAAATATTAATGTTTAATATATGTTTTTGGTAAATAGGATATATTATAGGTCAACTAACCATTTGGAGAAAAGTAAACAGGAATTAAAAAAAAAAAGGTATGGGAAGTTAAACAAAAAAAATAACCTTACATAAGTAGGGGTAGTTAAAATATTACTAGCCCTAAATTTTAACTAGCCCTACTTTGTACTTGCCCACATTAAAATTAATCGTATGTTAACAGTCATCTCAAAGGACAAAATGCATCAAATACTGCTAAATTAGCTCTGAAAACCATTTGGGTGTCTGCAGAAAAAACCTTGGGGCAAAGATTCAGGAAGGACTGGTCGGTCTCTTATTTTAATGTTCTGTACTTAGGAAATTGGCCGAATCTCTATTGAGATGCACGGGACCCTGGAGGATCAGCTGACCCACCTTCGGCAGTATGAGAAGAGCATTGTAAACTACAAACCAAAGATCGACCAGCTAGAGGGAGACCATCAACTAATACAGGAAGCACTTATATTTGACAACAAACACACTAACTACACCATGGAGGTATATACACAGTTAAAATCTCAAATGCTTACTTGCAAACCCCCTGGTGCATTGGTATGTTCCTGATGTCTCTTTTCGTCCTCTAGCACATCCGTGTAGGTTGGGAGCAGCTCCTCACCACCATCGCTCGCACCATCAACGAGATCGAGAACCAGATTCTGACCCGTGACGCCAAAGGCATCAGCCAGGACCAAATGAATGAGTTCAGAGCCTCGTTCAACCACTTCGACAGAGTCAGTATCACACCGTGCTGTCCAGCACCACAGTTTAACATCATTAAGAGCAGTAGGACATCTGAGAGCGTTACTCTGTGACTTCATTTGGGTGGGAACAAGAGAACTGCATAACTTTTTGTTAAAGACATTTCATTTTTTAATTTTGTGATTGGCTGTTGTGACATTTTGTGCTGTACCATGGGCAAAATTCAAAGTTTAAAGGCCCATTCACACGGAGTATGATAAAGTTAAAGATGTATTTTTAACTATTGTTCTAAAGTAATAGCAGAGTCCACACCACAACTTCACAGTAATGGCACAAAGGAATGATATCGTTTGAATCATTTTCACAATGTCTTTTTTTCTGGCTGATGAACGATAAAAACATTGAATCATTATTCCAATCACTACTGACTGTATTATGACTGTTTTTACTTTCATAACAATGCGTTTGTAAAATTGACCTGATTGGCATAGAGTGGAATTATGGGATATGTCACCCACACAAGTCCCAGATTACAGGCTGCCATGCTGAAACCCAACGCTGCACAAAAAACCCACACAGTGCCACCCAAGACACCTTAAAGGATTAGTTCAATTTCAGAACAAAAAATTCCTGATAATTCACTCACCCCCATGTCATCCAGGACGTTTATGTCTTTCTGTTTTCAGTTGCAATGAAATTAAGGTTTCTTTTTTAAGAAAACAACTAATTGTTTCACTAGATAAGACCCTTATTCCTCAGCTGGGGTCGTGTAGAGCCCTTTGAAGCTGCATTGAAACTTCAATTTGACCTTCAGCACATTGGCCACCATTGAGGTCCATTATATGGAAAAAAAATCCTGGAATGTTTTCCTCAAAAACCTTAATTTCGTTTTGACTGAAGAAAGAAAGACATGAACATCTTGGATGACACGGAGGTGAGTAAAATATCAGGACATTTTCTTCTGGAGGTGAACTAATCCTTTGAAATCATTAAAACAACACAAGATAGCTAACACACAACAGACCCAGATTTTGATCAGACCTGTTCTCACGATCACTCTCTGCCCTCACTCACAGATGGAACAGTACTGCACAGTTTGTCCTAACGGTTGTGCACTCTTCTCTTCTTTTGTCTTGTTTTTCACTTCTGCATGGACCCTCTTCCACCCCTCCACATGTCTGCATGACATTCCCCCACCCCTCCCATGTGTGTGCTGCATGTCCACGGCGTGACCTCTGACCCTGCCCACGGCTCTGACACCCAGGACCACTCGGGCAGACTGGGCGCTGAGGAGTTCAAAGCCTGCCTTATCAGTCTGGGCTTCGATATCGGGAACGACGCACAGGTACACACACACCAACACCAGTCAGGGAGTTCAATCATTAACCACACTCTTTTTGTTTTGTTTTTACTTTTCCTTTCTCCTTTCCCTCTGTCTCATTTCCCCTCAATCCTTACTCTAAAATGACTTCCTTCACCTTTACCTACCTCCATATTTTTCTCCTCTACTACCTGGTTGTATTTTCCCTGGTGGGTTCCTGTAGAAGAAAACAGGCATGATGGATGCAGAAGACTTCAGAGCCTGCCTCATCTCCATGGGTTATAATATGGTAAAGCAGAGAGTTGAGATCTTCATGGGTTGTGATCAGGTTCAACTGAGAGTTGTAGTCCCCATGAATAATTAACTGCTAACTTGTATACAATAATATGAATCTACGGATAATCTGATATAATCCCTCTGGATTAAACTGGAAAATCAGAGATTTATGATCAACACGACAGATTTTGTGGGGATATATCTGTGTGGGTTATTGTTTAAGTAAGTATTTCTGGAAAATGTATCATAAACTGTTAAAAAAATCCATGGATTATAGTCAAATTATAATCCCTAGTGAATATAACTAAACAAGTTATAAACCAGATTTATATCTATTACATGGTATAACTATAAATTTATATCTACTACATGGTATATAACCTGGAAAAAGAGATTTATAATCAACATTGGGTGTCCATCTTATTTTGAATGTAAGAGATGGTGCAGCCATTTTTAACTAGAGTGAGCAAATCTTCTGGTTTCAGCCACTTCCAGTTATTTCAGTTGCACAAAAAACAGTCCGTTATGCTGCTTGATGGAGACAACTAGTGTAGGTTCTTATATTATTTACATTTATTTGCCTAACCATTTGTTGCACAAATAGTTTTACCGTTTACTGCAGTTTGTTATTTTAGTTATTTATCTACAGCGGTTAATAAATGGGAAGTCTCACAGGTTCACAGGAAATAGCTGACTTCAGCATTGGATAAAAAGCAGAAAGTTAGAATATCAATGTAATATTTGGTAAGGCAGAGTTATGTGTTTTAGGACAGATTTCCTGAACTCTAGATTAGTCTGGTCTGTGTGGTTCAGTGTTATTTTACTATAATTTCTATTATGATCAAATATTTATTAACATTTATTAACATTATTTATAACATAGCTAACATTTTTCCATTTTCATTTTATTTTTATATATAGTTTTTCATAGTTTTAGTTTTAGATATTTTAATACTTCAGCTTACTCCAGTTAGTTTCCAAGGCAACATTTCTAATTCAAATTTTTCATCAAATATATATATATTTAATTTTATTTCAATGACCGCAGATGATTTTGTAATAGTTTTAGCATTAGTTTTAGTTAACAGTAACAACAATATTGTGGTTATTACCTGAGACATTTTCTGAAGTATTCCTGGAAATAAAACAACAACAACAACATCTCATCAGCTATGCCAACCCAGTGGGGAACACTCTTTCATATCGTTTTCGTAGTGATTTTTAAGAAGCGTTTCTCTGTTCTGTAGGGAGAGGCTGAATTTGCCCGCATCATGAGCATTGTGGATCCTAACAGACTGGGAGTGGTCACATTCCAGGCCTTCATTGACTTTATGTCTCGTGAGACGGCCGACACGGACACTGCTGATCAGGTCATGGCATCCTTTAAAGTCCTTGCTGGAGACAAGGTACATACACATAATCCAAACATCACTTCCCAGTGTCTTAATGAATAACTAAATGAATAGCTCTCTCCTCTTGCAGAACTATATCCTGGCGGATGAGCTGAGGCGTGAGCTCCCCCCTGACCAGGCTGAGTACTGCATCGCCCGCATGACGCCTTACACTGGCCCTGACGCCGTCCCGGGATCTCTTGACTACATGTCCTTCTCCACCGCCCTCTATGGGGAGAGTGACCTCTGAACCGTCAACCGTCGACCTGCCTTCTGATACAAACACACAAATACACGTATTCATACATACACACACACATAGCTCATGCACTATGAGAGTAAAAGTGGCTCTTCAGTGCTGATCTAGCACCAACAAGCAGAGCAAGGTCCCAGATCAGCCCATCAGAGCCGCTTCCATCAGCACCACTCAATGACATTCCTTCATTTTTGTATCCTAATCAGCCCAGGTCCTTCCTGTGTGTCATATACAACTTCCTGTTCTTTCTCCAGCTGTGTTCATGAAGCCTGTCTTACCTGTCTTAAGGGGTTGTCTCAAAGATGCTGCCTTCACATGCTTGTCAGAAGATCCTACTTCCTTCTGAAGTCATAATCATGAGTTTGTCACATTGAAGGAGAGAATAGGAAGCAGGACAGGAAATCCTGATACTTTTTTCTATATGTAAAAGTACAATATGCAACAAACGGTTACAAATATACTGTACGTAAAGCATGTGGTAGGCAGCATCATGTCATCATTGTGACCCATGTGATACTGCATGACCATGTGCTACGATTGATCCACTTTTTTTACACAGAGGAAATGCTTGTTGATGAGACTGTTTTTGAACGTTTTCTTGAGATGGGGAGTCAGACTTCATGAACGGATCTTTCCCCTTTCTGCTTCCAAGTGCAACATTGAAAAGCTCCCTCCCAGGAGAAATGATTTCTGTACTTTTATGTCTAATTTTGTTGGTTTGTTTTTTCCTCTTCATAAAGGAATAAAGTTAACATATTTTATTATACAGAACAAAAAAGGTATTTTTCTTCACCTTATTAAAAAGCTTTAAAAATGATGAAAATTTAAATAAAGAAACAATCACAGTTGTGTGTTTGTGTTTTTAATTGCTTGTGTAAAGGAGAAATGCGTTCTGTTAACTTAAGATAATGATTTATTTGAATGTAGAAAGGAAAGGAAAACATTATGTTTACAACTCATTTGAACATCTATTCATTTTATTCACCCAATTATGTATATTTAAATTAAATTTGCTATATATTTCCAAAAGAAACATGAAAGTGTAGAAGAATGTATAAGAAATCCTATATTTTCAGATAATGTACAAAATGTATTTCACTTAGCTGCAAAAATACATTGATAAGAGATATTGATTTTCTATATTGGCTTTGTGTGTTCTTTGACCTGTGACATACTAACAAACACCATGAAAATAACTACATTTTCTAAGAAAAGGAAAAGATATATTCATTTCAACTGCTTCGATTGTGACCATTAGTTTTCCATGTTAGCTGCCCTCACAGGAAAAGAGCATTATGTCAACGTTTAGAGAGTACATCGGCATTGATTTCTTGAGTTTTATTATGTTTTTGGGTTTGAAGCTCCTTGCTAAATTTATTTAGAAATTTGATTTCTATGACAAAGATTATTTTTCATACTATAATTTCTAATATAAAGTAAAGAGAAAATGTGCTTTCAGTTGTAATTCTCACACACAGTAATTTAATATATATCCCTCATTTTAAAAGTTGGAACCAGTGACTTAATTCTTAGTTCTACACGGACGAAATATGAGGCTGTACCATGTCGGGTTTTTACATGGCGGCGCCCGGTGAGCCATGTTGAATGGTGTCCTACTGACTTTATTCTGGATAATGTGAAATTGTAGAATGACATACTTGACCTAAACATGTGGAGTCAAGTTCGTAAACTCCAAAAGAACAGGACAGTGAAATATGGGATCCCGATGCTGGTGAGCGCTTTAAAATTTGTTTGTAACGTTATTCAGGATGAGCTGTCATTCATTATCGTCAAGGGTTTATAGGTAATCACGCCTTGATAATAATTAGATTAGGTTTAAATAAAAGTAAAATCAAGTCATTGATGTCTAAACAATAAAAAAATAAATACAAATATAGGATGGAGTGACAAGAAATATATATTTTCAGATAATTCAGTTCTAGGTTCCAGATTTTGACACGCATTGTTTGTAATAATTATTATTATTGTTGATATTAAGGATATCACAATTTTTCGATGTGCAATATATTTAACAAGTTGTCTTTTTCTTTGTTAAACACTGTTGTCAACTTTTTGCTTTTGTAAAATCAATCATTTAGCCTGCTCATAATTAGACAGCCTAGTGCTCATATTTCTGCTCGTGTAATGTTTGTTTGAAGCTGCTGGTTGTGGGAGGGTCGTTTGGATTGAGAGAATTCACTCAGATTAGATATGATGCACAGAAGATCAAAAAGAAGGTATGCAAATCTTAATAGACTAAAATATATCATCATGTAATCTTTTCATGTACATGCCAAGTGTTGTCAGAACATCAGCCAGAACCCATTTATGCTGTACAATAAAACATTATCATCATTTATTTTTATTTATTTCTTTGGTTGTTTTAGCTGGACCCTGCACTGGAAGCACGGGTGAACAATAAAAAACAGTCAGCCATCCTTCAGGAAGAGTATGAGGTGATGAGAGAATGAGTGATGAATAGATGAAGAATCTCTGTGTGTGTGTGTGTACTAATATTTTATAGTGCTATGTTTTATAGAGCCATCTGCTGTTTTGCTGTGGATTGGAAGTTACATATACTCGCTAGTGAGGTTGTGGTAGCCTGATTGTTAAGCATCTGGCTTGTTAAATGCAGTCAGTGCAGTTTTGTTCCTGACACAGGGTGACTCAGGAACTATAATCACAATTTTGTTATGCAGTTTGTCGAGCAGGACACGTGTCACTAGGTTTCTCCAGGGAGACGGACCCTGTAATTAACGTGCTGTAAGTTATTTCAGACGGAAATTGTCTAGATGTGTTAACCGTTTAGTCTTAACTAAGTGCACTGGATGGCAAATGGTTCATTTATCATCTCCATTTCAGGCTGTGGGTGGTTTGCGGCTGTCCACAGCACAGCAAAAACAGACCGTCATTATACTGCAATGGTGATTCTCTTTGACTTTAAAAACTTTATTTTTAGCCATACTGCCATTTATAAGAAGTTACAATGCCATTAAATCTGACCTTCTGCTATAGTAGTAGACCAGAAAGTAGTAGAAAAGTGCCCTCAAGTGGAACCAGGGAAATTTAGTCATTAGAAACCACTTTACAGCTATTCATTAGATGATAAATATTAAAGTGCCCCATTATAGATTTTTGAAAATTACCTTTCATGCAGAGGGTAACAAAGCTCTACGTGAATGAAAACATACTGCAAAGTTTTACATCTGGATGTGCACCGTGTATAAAGTTGTTTTTTAAATGAAAGAGTCGACTCTGAATCATTGAAACGAGTCGTTCGTAAAACGAATCCCAAGCCGTTGCATGTGGACGTCAACATAAAACATTAGCACATCACGTATTGTTCTTTTTGCGTTGGTTTGAATGAAAATGTAAAAAATAGCTGTTTCCCTCATAATGCTGTACACAAAGCAGCATGATGAAATGGAAATGAGACCGATTGGACCAATCGCCGCAGATAAGCGCCACGCAAAGGAGGGGTTTGGAAAAATGAATCGTTTGGGAGTCGTTGAGCAAATAAGAAAAAAATAAAATAAAAAAAGCATATTGTAAGACAATGAAATTGTTTTATGACCTTGCATGTATGTCAACCTGTTGTTTGGGACTCCCCAAACCAAAATATGAACCATTCATTACCCATTGATAGGGGCACTTTAACTCATGCTTCATCCTAATTGTTTTATATTAGATCTTACATTGACCCAACATGAATCATAAAACAAATAAACACCCTGCTCTAGCTGACTCATTTTTGGTAACTAAGTACACTACTGTTAGGGATCATGAAATTTTAATTCAAGTTGATCAACAGCAAAGACATTTATAACATTACAAAATATTAATATTTTAAATAAATGCTGCTCTTTTGAACTTGTAGTCATCAAAGAATCCTAAAAAAAAGCTATCATGGTTTCCACACAAATGTTGAACAGCATAACTTTTCAAAGTTCATAATAATAATAAATGTTTTTTGAGCATCAAAACAGCATATTAGAATGATTTCTGAAGATAATGTGACACTGAAGACTGGAGTAATGATGCTGAAAATTCAGCTTTGCCATCACAGGAATAAATTAAGTTTAGAAATATATTCACAACTATTTTTACTGTATTTTTATTATCAAATAAATGCAGATTTTGTGACTTTTTTTCAACAACATTTTTGAACATGCCTTAGCATTCAGGCCATTTATTAAATTAGCAACAACTTGATTAGTCATTCAATGCATTTTCTGTAAATTTCTATGTAGCTTTTTGAGAACTGGCATTTGCCATTACATTGCTAGATGTGTTTGATTGTGCATTTGATTGGTGGCTTTGAAAAAAATACTAATTGAATATAATGTAATCTCTTTTGTTTCTATAGAAATTGAAGGATTTGGACTTGGATGGATGGAAGAACATTCGTGGCCCACGTCCCTGGGAGGATTCAAAGGAGCAGCAGCAAGCTCAACTCAATAAAGACACATAGAACTCTAAAACCTTAAACTCCTACCGCTGGTCCAAAGATGTAAGACTCTCATAAAAACAGTGCAGTGTATGGCTGGCTTGTCACCATATAATAAATTAGCACATCTTATGCTATTATATATCTAGATGATCTCTCTCTCCAGTGTCTTTGATGCTTTTTTATAGAATCAGTAAGGTTGCAAACCTTATTTTGTCTGTGTCACCATGTCAGTTTGCTTTCATACAGCACTCACACAATAACTTGATGTGATTATAAAAATCAAAGGCTAAAATTTATTCAAGTATATAGTCTCTTGTGCAGTGAAGAGTGTTTTCAGCGCCTCAATTTACACTAAATGCTGCTTCCCAAACTCCATCTCTCTATGTTCGGTGAGCTTAATGTGGAGCTGAGTGTGTGCTCGGTTCAATTTTACACATTCACACAATTTCCAACATTTCTGTGGATAGAACTTTACATCATTTCACTCGTGGTATCTGCCAAAATAAAAGCTTGAAGATTTTAACATTTGACATTTAAGAATTTAAGACATAAATGTTAGTATTGTACCTTGTAAAAAAAGAAAAAAAAAAAATATTATACCTTTAATTATCACATATTCAATTAATTATTTTAGAGGACAATTGTAATTTAAAACCGTAATGTAGTTATGTCTTCATTTTTGTGAATAGACTTTAAAACAATCACTTGCAAGCCATGTGCACCATTAACCAGCATCAGAAAACCATGAACATGTAAATAAGCCACCTTGTGCATTGCTGCTGTGTCTTTAGAGCATTAAAGTCTGTCATAAATGTGAATCCCCATGTATTTGCATGAATTAATCTATATCCATGTCTCAGCCGTGGCCCATTTACCTCTTGGAGTTAATTACCAGTTTCTTTCGCATTAATTTGAGAGAAAACTGGTTTGGAAACGTGCTTCTTTTGACAGTTCAGTTTGGTGCCACAGGTGGTATGGAAATGACTCTTTCAATTTTAACAGTATTTATGCTAATAGTCATATCTGTTGTAGCTTTAGAAGTTGAGAGATATTTTACATGATTCAATACCATGGACTTCCCAAGTTAATCAAAAAGGTGAATAATTTTTACCAGTGCCTTTTTATATTTTGTCATTCAGTTTTCTGTATTCTAATTTTACAAAATTATTTTTTTTATAAAAAAAAAAAAAACTAAGTTGGACGTTTAACAACTTTGTAGTTTACAACAAATTTTTACTGATGCTTTCAGTAAGACTATCAAGTCATTTTTGACAATATTTTGGTGACAAATCATGATCAAATCAAAATGTAGAAAACATCTCAGAAAACCAAATGTTTAAGTCTGCAAGGCATAAAAATGGATGTACAAGATCAATGAATGCCAGATTTTCGGTGGCATTGCACAACTAGCCTGAAAGGACCAGTGAGTGTCAACCCCTGTTTTCTCAGCTGACCCAAAAACTTCTCTCTCTGGCCCCAGGCCAGCCAGCCAGCCATCCTTATCGTTGAGCCGTGTTTTAGATTTATATTATAATTTATTGTGCAATCCTACTTTTAGACCCAACATTTTTTGGTTGACTGTCTGTGCTCATTTTGTGATTTTCATTGTTTCATCATTATCTATTGTACAGTGCAACCTGCACATCATCATCATCAATAAATGCATCAGTGAGATGCTACACAGCAAGTGCTAATATCTGGGTAGAATATCACCTCCTGCTGCTTTGATCAATGCTACACCTATGGTGATTTTTAAAAGGTTGCATCTTTGGTGTACATTGCATCCAACTGTGCAGCAGCACGGTCTTGATTCAGTCCTGGAGTGCACATGTATTTCCGACAGGATCCGGGCACGGGCTGCTGCTCTCAGGCTAATGTTAACGCCAGCACTGACTCATCTGTGTAATGTGAAGCTTTGTTCTGAGGCACATTTTAACAAGCCCCTGCTGACTTTCCCTTTTTCCCCTCGTCACTCTCCTGCTGGAAATTCCAGAACTGTCATATCATGTGCTCCGTCACTTTAATTGCTCAAGAAGGAATGATCCTCATGGGACGAAGGGAACATGTCAACAAATCTGACTTCAGGAGTCCAGATAACCTCAGGGGGCATTAAAGCCACTCATGTGTCCTGTTCAAGAAAAAACTGTGTTGACAGGGAAAGGCTGTAGCATGTTTCAATAAACTTTTGAGATGTTTTAGCTGGTCAGGTGAGGAGCACAAAAAACAGACTAATTCATTTGTTATGACAAGTGTTGCTGTACAGTCGTGGCCAAAAGTTTTGAGAATTACATAAATATTGGTTTTCAAAAAGTTTGCTGCTAAACTGCTTTTAGATATTTGTTTCAGTTGTTTCTGTGATGTACTGAAATATAATTACAAGCACTTCATACGTTTCAAAGGCTTTTATCGTCAATTACATGACATTTATGCAAAGAGTCAGTATTTGCAGTGTTGGCCCTTCTTTTTCAGGACCTCTGCAATTCGACTGGGCATGCTCTCAATCAACTTCTGGGCCAAATCCTGACTGATAGCAACCCATTCTTTCATAATCACTTCTTGGAGTTTGTCAGAATTAGTGGGTTTTTGTTTGTCCACCCGCCTCTTGAGGATTGACCACAAGTTCTCAATGGGATTAAGATCTGGGGAGTTTCCAGGCCATGGACCCAAAATTTCAACATTCTGGTCCCCGAGCCACTTAGTTATCACTTTTGCCTTATGGCACGGTGCTCCATCGTGCTGGAAAATGCATTGTTCTTCATCAAACTGTTGTAGGATTGTTGGAAGAAGTTGCTGTTGGAGGGTGTTTTGGTACCATTCTTTATTCATGGCTGTGTTTTTGGGCAGAATTGTGAGCGAGCCCACTCCCTTGGATGAGAAGTAACCCCACACATGAATGGTGTCAGGATGCTTTACTGTTGGCATGACACAGGACTGATGGTAGCGCTCACCTTTTCTTCTCCGGACAAGCCTTTTTCCAGATGCCCCACACAATCGGAAAGGGGCTTCATCAGAGAATATGACTTTGCCCCAGTCCTCAGCAGTCCATTCACTATACTTTCTGCAGAAGATCAATCTGTCCCTGATGTTTTTTTTTGGAGAGAAGTGGCTTCTTTGCTGCCCTTCTTGACACCAGGCCATCTTCCAAAAGTCTTCGCCTCACTGTGCGTGCAGATGCGCTCACACCTGCCTGCTGCCATTCCTGAGCAAGCTCTGCACTGGTGGCACTCCGATCCCGCAGCTGAATCCTCTTTAGGAGACGATCCTGGCGCTTGCTGGACTTTCTTGGACGCCCTGAAGCCTTCTTTACAAGAATTGAACCTCTTTCCTTGAAGTTCTTGATGATCCTATAAATTGTTGATTTAGGTGCAATCTTAGTAGCCACAATATCCTTGCCTGTGAAGCCATTTTTATGCAACGCAATGATGGCTGCACGTGTTTCTTTGCAGGTCACCATGGTTAACAATGGAAGAACAATGATTTCAAGCATCACCCTCCTTTTAACATGTCAAGTCTGCCATTCTAACCCAATCAGCCTGACATAATGATCTCCAGCCTTGTGCTCGTCAACATTCTCACCTGAGTTAACAAGACGATTACTGAAATGATCTCAGCAGGTCCTTTAATGACAGCAATGAAATGCAGTGGAAAGGTTTTTTTGGGATTAAGTTAATTTTCATGGCAAAGAAGGACTATGCAATTCATCTGATCACTCTTCATAACATTCTGGAGTATATGCAAATTGCTATTATAAAAACTTAAGCAGCAACTTTTCCAATTTCCAATATTTATGTAATTCTCAAAACTTTTGGCCACGACTGTAGTAAAGAAATACTTTAATAACAGTGAATACTCTAAGGGATATTAATTTGATGCTGGTCGAAAGTGTTTAATTTAGTATTAATTTATCACTAACTTGTCATTACCCTATCATGAATTAGTCTATTCATTTATGTGATATTAATTAAAAAAATTATAAAATGATCATCTGTTCTGTATTTAGCACAGAAACCAATTATTTGCTATAATTTGGTCTTTAAATAAGGTACACTCTCAGAAAAAAAGGTACAAAAGTGGTCACTGTGACGGCACCTTTTCAAAAGGCACAACTTTGTACCTGAAAAGTCCATATTGTTACCATAAAGATACATATTAGTACATAAAAGGTACAAAAGTGTACATTTTGAAAAGGTACCACCCCAGTGACAGCTTTTTTTCTGAGAGTGTGCTTATTCAAGATGTGGTTAGCTTTCGTTCTCACTTAATTGTATATTTCTTATTTTTTGACTTAAATAAGTTTATATATTGTATATATATAGAGAGAGAGCCTTGCTGATTTTAGGAAACATCTTTAATCCTTAATTAATTCAAATTTCACTGCTGAAGAGGAACAAAATGGGCCTGCAAATGTTTGAATGTATGATGTTGCCTTGTGGCCTTATGTGTGTGTGCGCTTCTAAGATTATTTTTGCAGATTAAATCATGAACAGTGTTTTAGAAATCTAGCTTTAGCATTGTCAAGCTTCACACACATGTACAGTGTAAATCCCTGCTCCACAGATTCCTCTCTTTCCTAAGTTCTGAGGGAATATTCTGTAACCTTATTTCATGTCATTTTGCTATTATAATGATATTCACTAGTTTTTTTTTTTTATATTTTCTGAATCAAATATGAGTGTTTTTGCTCGAAAAACTCACCACAACAACACTAGGATGTTTCTATGTGGTTGCTAAGATGTTCGGAGTGGTTTTAATGTTTTGTGGTTGCTACTGTGATTTGGATAGTCACCACTGAGGGGGCATTCACACAGAACACATTTTTCCATTACACTGTGCATTCAATTAAAATTCCCTAAAGCCTATGTATGTTTGGGGTAAGTAAGATTTTAATCAGTAAGAAATTGAAACTTTTATTCACCAAGAATGCATTAAATTGATTAAAAGTGACAGGAAAGAATTTTATATTCTTACAAAAGATTTGTATTGTCATGCTGTTCTTTGGAACTTTCTGTTTATCAAAGAATTCAGAAAAAGTGCATTACAGTTTCCACAAAAATATTAAGCAGCAAAACTGATTTCAACGGTGAAAATAATAAGAAATGTTTCTTGGGCAGTAAATCAGCATATTAAAATTATTTCTGAAGGATTGTGTGAGAGTAATGGCTGCTTAAAGTTCAGCTTTGCCATCAGAGGAATAAATTACATTTTTAAATATTAAAAAAAATAAAAAAAATAAATGCAGCCTTGGTTAGCATAAGAAACTTCCAAAACTATATACCGTATATAGAGGTTGAGTAAATTATGGTGAATGGACTGCATTTATATAGCGCTTTCAACAGACCCAGTTTTCATTTTTGGATGAACTATCCCTTTAAGGTTAAGATGCATCTCAGATGTGCTATATCAACATAATTCTATTATTGCACGTTGAACTGCTATTGATAATCTTCTACATGTTTGCATACTAATTATGATTAAAGATTAGATTACAAGATTACAAGGTTACAAGGTTCTTATAAAATAGCACTTAATACAAACAAACATATTACACATTTTAAATATTTCAAAAGTTAAAAGAGACATATGACAGTGGAAGCTAGAGTCTACTGTCTGTAAAGTTTTAAGTATGAATATTTTTTTTTTCTTACAAAAACACATAGATTTGATTTCAGGAGACCTTTATTAACCTCTGTGTGGGACACTTTTTAATGATGGATAGACACACTTTATTGGACTTCTTTTTGGACTATTGAAAAAGTAACACCCATTCACTGCCATTATAAACCTTGGCAGGTTTATAATGAAGCCAGGACATGTTTGAATATAAATCAGATTGTATTTGTCTGAAAGAAGAAAGTTATATGCATATAGGATGGCTTGCGGGTGAGTAAATCATGGGATAGATTTCATTTTTGGGTGAATCATATCGACGTAATCCTATTATTGCATGTTGAACTGCTATTGATCATCTTCTACATGTTTGCATACTACTTGTGATCTTTTACAATATTTACAAAAAAAATTATTGCTGACATTAATACCAACTTTGACGAAAGTCTGTATATTTCACAGATTATTCAGAAGTTAGGTGTGATATTTAATAATTAGGGTTTGGGGTTTAAAATAAACCCTAGCCTGAATGTTTGACGAATATCAATACAGTGCTCTCTTTCAATCACTCAAACTAACTAATAAACTGCCTTCCCCTAATAAACATGCCTATATGTGGCATTTGTACTTTCATACATATGGTATGTAGGACTATTGTATGTCACACATATAGTGTGTGTTTATGTGTGTATTTATTTCAAGTTTATTTGTATAGAGCTTTTTACGATACAAATCACTGCAAAGCAACTTTACAGAAAATTACGTTTCTACAATATTTAGTAGTATCTTATAAGTGGTGTCTGTCAGTTTATGTGCATATGACAGGAATTTTCAGAAAAATTAATACAAGAGATAGTCAACCAGACGATGAACACTATTAACAGCAATTATAATGTGATTGCATAGTAAGTAGCAATATTTGTTAGTTCTGTATGTTGTTTCAGGGTTGGCATCATCTCTTCTCAGGTGTTCTGGATCCAGACTGGAGCTTGTGTAAATCCTAGTTACCCGTGGCAAAACAGAGAAACAAATGGAGACATAATTAGCGTAGCTGCTGTTCCAACAAAATAAAATTAATTTGTTTAACCCAAGCTTAAAGAATTATAATGCACATTTGATCAGATACAACTGCAGGCACAAATTATGAGATGCATTATTCAAATGCTTGTGTTTTTAATCTAGATTTAAACAGAGAGAGTGTGTCTGAACCACAAACATTATCAGGAAGGCTATTCTAGAGTTTGTAAGTAATAATAATTTGTAACTGATACAGAACTTAATAGGTAGCCAATGCAGAGACTGTAGAATTGTGGTAATATGATCATATTTTCTTGACCTTGTAAGGACTCTAGCCATTGCATTTTGGACTACCTGTAGCTTGTTTCCTGAAGTTGCAGGACAATCCCCTAGAAGTGCATTACAATAGTCCAGTCTAGAGGTTATAAATGCATGAACTAGCTTTTCTGCATCAGATAATCGTTTCATATTTGTAAGTGTGTAGTCATGTTCTCAGACTGTGGTTTGAGACTCCCTCACACGTGTGCTTTAATTTTTCATCACAAATTGCAAGAAAACTGCATACATTTTTAATTGCAGCACTAAGAAAAGAAGAAATCAAATTCAATATGTACTGCATACTCCTTGGGAAGGCAAATCACATGGCAGATAGGATAGAAAGGTGTGTGTGTGTGTGTGTGTGTGTAAAGGTTACACAAAGGGCCCTGCTGTGAAATTGGCAACGTTTAGAGAAAAACTCCTCTTCCCCCTTGTAGAACAAACACCCACATGAACTCTTAGTTTTGTAATTAGCCTGTCTTTTAGAGCTTGTAACACATAATTAGCATGACACACACACCTCCACACTGAAACAGATAACATCAGTATCACACACACAAAAACTATTATATCCAACTAAATTATACTCGCACTGCACCGGTACTAAACTGATAATCCTCTTCATGCATGTGATGCTTTATATGCATAACTTATTGTTTTTCTTTGTCATAATTCTGTGTTCTATAAATATCCCGATGCTCTGCAGCAGAAGGACTGCTCAGGCAGAAAATACATACTGGAAGAACTACGGCACAGCACACAGATGAATGCATTATCTCGTAGACACACAATCTCAGATTCATTCATACTTCAGCACACACACATTTCAGCTCTGCCAATCATGTTTGCACACACAACTATACTGGCACTAACAAGCCATCTGGGCATTTACGCACAGAGCACAGACTTACTCCATCCCTTTAATCTGTGGCATCACTACACAGATATATACAATACTGTGGTGATGTTACGTCACAGATACACATATTGTTACAATTTTAAATAACTTATTTTGTATTCTTATGTATTTTATATTGGTATTCCTGTGATTGCAAATCTGAATTTTCAGCAGTCATTACTCCAGTGTTCGGTGTCATGATCCTTCAGAAATTATTCTTAAATATGCTGATTTGATGCTAAAGCAATATTTATTATTATCAGTGCTGAATACAGTTGTTCTGTTCAGTTATTCAGTTATTCTCAATATTCTGTGGAAACCATGATGCATTTTTCCCCAGAATTCTTTGATGAATAGAAAGTTCAAAAGAACAGCAATTTAATGCATTCTTACTAATAAAAGGATTAATTTCCTTAAAACTTACCTACCCCAAACTTTTGAACAGTAATGTTTTTATTTCTATTTTATTTAAAATGTGTTTGTTTTTTTCAGTTTGAGATTAGTTTTAATTAGTTTTGACATTATTCTTGTTTTATCAGATTTGTTCAGAATTTCAAAGCTGCTAAAGATAATGTGCAAAGTATAATGTGCAGGTATCATTTTAAAAATGTTTGTTAATTTTATGTAATTTCACATAGTGTAATTGCTCTCAAGTGACATTTTGATGCTTAATGCAGGTGGTTTTTGTAGGTTTAAAGTTTTACCATTCTTCAAAAACTAAAATAATTATTGGTCATTAAAAAAAAAGAAAAATTAAAACAAATCATAAAATGTTAATTAAAAAAATCATTTTTTTTCTAGTTAACATATTTTGTATATGTTCTTTTCATTTCAGTTTATGAATGTTTTCATTTAGATTTTGCTTTAGTTTTCATGCAGTGAAAACATGGAACGTTATGGAAAAATGTCTCATGATAACTATTTTCATTCCTTGGTTCAAATGTATTTACACTTCTAAAGCACTGATTGGCCAACTTATTTGTCTATAAGCCTTAAGCCTTGCTGCATGCCTGTAGTGTGTGTGTGTGTGTGTTTACCTGGTATTACTACACTGAAACCAAATATCCCAACAAGTAATACCAGTAATACTTTTTTCAGCTTATAAATCATACAGAGGTTTTTTTTTAATCTAAAATAGCAGAAAGTTTTCTGTGAGTATATAGGGGATAGAAAATACAGTTTGTAAAGTATAAAATCATTATGTGTATGGAATGTCCCCATAAAACATGGGAATGTGTGTATGTAGGATGTTCTTGATAGCAGATGTTCTTTGGGGCAGCTGTTATTTTGAGGAGTAAGAGGATACACACACAGTTTAACCTCTGTTAAAGATGACAGAAGAGATTAATGTCCCTTAATTTGTTGTATGTGTCTGTGTGTTAATATCCCATCAATGTGCATTAGCACTGGCTGCTATAGGTGTTGTCCCCAGTAGGTAAGACGACTGATGGACACTGGACAGACGTGCTTAGTCAGCTGATGGCCTTTTTGCCCGCCACATGGCCGTCTTACTGCGGGTGAAGACAGACAGCTGGTCTATATCTGCTGTTCTCTTCATGACTGCTGGAGTCAGAGGGGCGAGTGAGGATACACACATGGTTTGAGCTCTGGAAAAGATTTTTTTTATATTTTTTATTTATCCTACTGCCCCCAGACATTGAATATATTTGATCATATTTAATAAATTAATTTTATGGTTACAACCCTAGTTTGTTTCTGTGAATGAATGTCCTATTTTATTTTATTATTTTTTTTACAGTATTTTAGTACATTGTAAATTCTTTCTTCCTGCCATTCCAATTCAAAACCCAGTTATACTTCATGTAGATGTTTTTTTTCAAATGAATTGAAAGAAAATTTCCCACAACCATGTTATCTGAATTGGTTGAATATGTAGTAGGAATGGTTCTAGCAATGAACTTCACAGATTTAATTGGTGTAAGTGTGAATGAGGCTTTACACACTGAGTTATTTGCCATTGTTCAATATTTAAGGTTAGTGGTTTTTTCAAATCCCTTGTTAGTTGGTTAATTTTTGTGTCTGTTTGGTGTGTTTGCTTTCATTACAATTATTATAAGACTCACATTAAGCAGCCAGTTGAGCATCAGTGATCCAGTGATTTGGAAGCAACTGGTAACGTGTGGTGAAAAATTATAAGGTTTTGTTACCGAACACCGGAAGAGATGTTTGACTCAGCTCAGCAACGATTGATGCATTCATTGATTCACTCCTGATCTGATTTGTCCTTCACTCAAAATACCCACAATCCTCCTCAACAGAACAGCTGGTGTGTGTGTAAGTCATTATGTGTGTGTGTCTGTGGCAATTTGTTTTAGCTTTGTTATATGTGCGATAAATGATTTGGTCATGTGAAGGGCAGTCATAATTAGAAGAGGCTGGTAAAGTGGGCTGCTTACCCTGGGCACAGTCTTTCTCTCTCTTACACACACAAACACACTTTCCTTGGCTGGAAGTAGGACTGATAATATCAGCATTAATGATGTCTGCAGGAACACAGATTAGGTGGCTGATATGTTTTGGATCTGATTGTCAGTAAAAGGCCTCACAGATTTTCACTTGTAAACAGCTAAACTGAGATCATTTGTTAACCCTGTACAGCCCTATATGTCAATGAAATTGAGCTTAAATTCAAAACTCTCTATTATGTTTTCTAATGTAAATGTTATATCCTCAGAATATGTTGTGTAGCACCTCAGGGAGTTTTATAGTTAACATTAAATGTGTTTGAAACCCATTTTGTTACATTTATGCTTACAGCAGATGCTTTTATTTAAAGTAACTTACAGTGCAACTTTCAGTGTATAATTTTTATCAGTAGGCTATGTAATTTCCGTTGACCTTGGCATTGCACCAGTCACAGTCATGGGAAGTCGTGGGTTTGGATATGTTGGCTGAAAAAATGTTTCAGTTGAGAATATATTTTCATGTTGATTAAATATTATGAAGAAAAGAGGCATTTTTTTGGATATACACAGAAAATAGTTCCCAATATGAAAAGGGAATGACATCTAGAGAGTAGTATGAAATATGGCTATAAAAATGCTATTTAAAAGGTAACCAAAAATGGTCAATTCTTTCATAATTGGTGTGTCTCAATATCGTTCCAAAGCTGTGACTTTCTTTATTTTGAGCAACACAAAAGAGGCAATGTTGTTTGGATCCCAGTGTTCTTTAAAATAATTTTATATTCCATGGAAAAAAGAAAATCATATAGATTTGGTACAACATAAGGGTGAGTAAATGAGGACAAAATGTCCTTTTTGTTTGAACTATTCCTTTAATGATAACAAATAGCCTAAGATTTACACATAATTAATGATTAGACATGTACATATTATTATTATTATTATTATTATTATACAATTTAACTTTTTTTTTCAGTTCTCTGATATGGCTGTCGTTAAGTTTTGAAACAAACTCTATTTATGGGTGGACAGTTCTATTATTCGTCCAGTCTGGCAGTTTCTGGTCTACAGTCTCAAAATGATCCAATAATATTATGCATTATTTTATGTATCAGTCTATCAGTAACACGAAATGTGATATTAAATTAGATCACGCTATCATAAAATCATACAATTACACATTTTGTGGAAGGTAATTGTAGGAGCACAGATGTAAGCTCAAGAACAACATTCAAGCATGCAGCATTAAAGACTTAAGGCTTCTTGACCCAACTAAATATTTTTGACCTCTTGCTACACGCAATTATTCCATATATCGTCATGCTTGGTATTTTAAACATTGTTTCAAGGCACGAGCAAAGATGTGATATTACATGCACATGAATTATGGTGCATCTAATCGGTCCCAGCTGATGCTATGACGTAGACGCGTGTGTCCGCGTGTGTTCGGCGGAGGGTGTGTTTCCAAGGCGAAATCTGGAGAAGGGGGGCGGAGATTGAAAGGGGAGAGAGAGGAGAATTTAATTCTTAATATTTGCCATCTTAAAATGGTCCCTCTCGTGATGCACGGAAAAACGCTCTCAGCTGCATGATCAAATGAAGCGGTAGCCTAATTAAGCAAGCGGGTTTGAAATGCATGCAGAAGAAATGCACAGATGCTGACGGATGGAAGGCTTCAGATGCAGCGGTTGCACTGGTGCTGAATCGGGATGCTTGGTCATGAAATGAAACGAGACCCGCTCGGTTGTGAGAACACCAACTTGTTTCCTGCGCTATAACGTGAGACGGACAGAGAGAGTGGGGGGAGGAGGGGGCGCGAGCGTTCGTTCGCCGCTGTTGCTCGGGGCTCGCGGAAGAACCGATCACATGGATTCCAAGGTTCCATTTTTCAACAGCGCTTCGATCTGAGCGCGCGCTGACAGCCCCAGTGACCAGTACATCCATCAGAGGCGCGCGAGGGAAAGAGGCATCACTTCGCCGGTTCCATCGATCTGCCGGAACTGAGCAGGCACCGGGGTCGGTCTGTGTGTGCGAAGGAGGGCGAAAGCGGCCCTGGGGTATTTCTGCCACCGAGAAACAGTCAGTTGCACGCGTAACGGAGAGCAAACGGATCTGGCTGGAATATTTGGCATTGCCAAAAATCATTTAGCAGGAAAGCATTCCTCATTTGCTTAAATCACAGGTACGTACCTTCCGTTCATTGCGTTTGCGCGTCGCTATTGGTTAGTCAGCGATAATTAGTGCAGTTAGAGGCGCCACCGGCTTAATTTAGGAGTAGCTGGAATGTAGTGAATTTTCCTCGGTAAACGGCAGGCGCTGTTCGGAGTGGATTTGATCAGCGCAATGTGGAATTACTGTGGAGCGAGATGTCTCCAAATTTGCGTCACAGGATCATTTCCACCATAATGCCACTCAAACGTAAAATAATCTCTGGCAGTGCTGAATTCGTCATTGTAGTGATTACCGAAAGAACCATAATGATTTTTATGCCTTTATTTGTATGATAAAATGTGGATTTAGTTTATGATGATTTAGAAACTCATACGGATCATCTGGGCTGAGAACCGAGACCGTTTCCATTTTTTAAACGAATAATTTCTTCACGTTTCCGTCAACGGTTTTCGAACGTGCCATCATTTTCTAATGCGGACAGATCACCGAACTAAAAAACTCTTGACAGTGTTTCCTGCACTACTATTCAGTGGCAACACTACCACCGAATCTAGTGATCAGTATAGTTCGATTCCCGAACAAATGACTATTGTGAGCCGAATCTTTTTGACTGAATCAACCACATACTGCGCAGCAAGTGTAGACCGATTCCCGAACGATTTACTCGTTTGAGTCGGTTCTTTTAAGTGATCCAAAAACCTACAGCGCGGCCATTCTAGTTCGATTCGAACGAATGACTCTTATGAGCCGGTTCTCTTAGTGAATCAAAAACACATAAATCACTCGGAGAGTTGATTTATTTGAGTCACTTACTGAACCACAATTGATTATTTTTATCATGCTCATCTTTTGACTGCTGAAGGAAGTAAATATGAATAATTCTTATGTCTATTTGTTGTCTTCAAAAGTACTAAAAAACGCTCATAGAATTACAATCTCAACCAGCATCATTAAATTCTACTCCCATCCCTGTGAAACATTTATAAGGAGAAATGTCGCTCAGTTTTTTGACGGTTCCTCCTCCATTTTTCATTTAAATGGAGAATGTGCACTTTTCTACGTATGTATTGGAACGTCCCTCACAAAATCCCAGCATCCTACACAGCATATTTGGTCCACCAGTTTTTAGGTCCCTCATGCTGTATTTATGTCAAACACGATGGTAAAACTAATACTTGAGGTAAAATGGGTTTTGTAAGATGTACATATGTTATTGTAGAGTTAGTCATCTGATGTGAGTTCCTCATGTTCTTTGGGGTCCGAACAGGTAAAAAAAAAATTTGCTGAGATATGTGATTAATTCAGAACAGCTGCCACCTGCCACACTCTCCTTCACTCTGTTTATACCCCTATCAGGTGTCGCCCCAACTGGGGATTTCTTAAAATAGGGTGGAGGGAGGCTCATGTTTGTGGGTGTCTCTAACTTGCCCTGTCTCCTGTTACCCTGAGAGACGTGTAGTTCTTCTTCTTTCTTCACCATGCCGGTGAAAGCCAAAACTTTGGGAAACAGAAGTGCTGCTGGCAGCAAACATGCTGTTATGCATTTGTGTGGTATTTGGCTTTACAGTGTCATTTGCAGCTGTGAGTGTGTACGGCAAAAATACATACATTTTTACACACATTCGCAGACATGACTGACTGCCTCCAATTTTTTCTCTAATGAGCACACACAATTTGTTAGCTTAAAGGCCTCATTAGTATGTTAATTAGCCTGAGTTGTTCATAGGCCTTTTGTGTGAATATTTGTAGTCTATTTATTGTCTGAAGTGTTCACTAAGATGCCTCTCAGCAGCAGTTGTCAACAGTTGCTTATGAACAGATTTGTTGAGGGTTCTGCGACGCAGGATGAGGTGTGATATATACAAGAAGGAGAGAGCGGAAGAGTGAAGATGGAAGTTTCCAAACTTACTTTTTCCCCACAATTTATGCATAGCGTTTTGCCTGTTTACTAGTAAGTCCTTGTCATAGAGACTTTGTATGCTTCGAAAAACATCAATATATAAATAGCTATTTGCTATTTGCCCATTGATTACAGGTGCCAACAAGGTACTTTAACACATGCTGAGATCCACATGATCGTATTAGCCTGCAACCCACAGGCATCTCATTGCTATGGGAACAGCTGAGGCGGTAGAAAAGAGGCTACCCACGATTGGCTCACCATGCTGAAACGCTGCCAGTCATGTTTCTTGAGAGGTCTGACCTGATCTTGGTATGAATGAGATTCAAACTCACAATCTGTGTGATTGGATCAAGACATTGCCAATGGCTCCTACTTTAATCTATTGAATTAATTTCATTGGACCAGTATTGGAGATGTAGATATAAGCTACTTATAATTAAAGGGGTCCTATTATGCTCTTTCACTTTTTTAATTTTAGTCAGTGTGTAGTGTGTATGTTTGGGCAAAAAAAAAAAAAAGATCTACAAAGTTACAAATCTCAAAGTCCACTCCAAAGGGAGATATTTCATAATAAATAAATAAATAAATAAATTCCTTTTCAAGAACTACAACGAAAGGCTCATTTGGACTATAGCGATGTTTTCCGGGTTTTGTGATGTCACAAAGTGGTCCATTAGAATATCATTAAAGTGCCCTTATAATGCCATTTCCAGTATTGCTTTTCATGCAGTGTTAATGTAGCTGTATGTGAATGTAAATGATCTGCAATGTTGTAAAGCAGGAAGTTTACGATAAATAAAGTTATTGTCTCGCAAAATAAAGAATCTACTCTGTACAGCCTAGACGAGTCATTAGTAATTCGAATTCCCACTTCTGTGACAGCTGCACATCACAGGGTAACACATTTGCATAATGTGCGCCTATGTTCTAAGTTGTCTGGCTGCAAACAACTTGACCCCGCCCACAAATACGTCATTATACTGACTACTGCTTCTCTAATCTCTGGGAGTTCATCACGGGTTTTACAAAACGCTTGCTATTGAAAGATGGATCAGGTTCCTGTTTATTTGGACCAGCTGCTTCACTGAATCACAACCTGTGAGAATGATAAATAATAGATGTTTATATTTTGTATAGAGCGTTCAATATACAGAACTATTGAAATAGGTTTATCGTTTCTAACACCGACCAGAGCAGAGTTTGAGAATCGCTGGAAAATGAGGTGATATTCAATACATATTTTGAGAAAAATAAAGCGTTCTTTGACCTTGCATGCATAATCCTATTGTAGGAGACTCCCAAAACAATATTAGGAACTGTAAAAATAGCATAATAGGGCACGAATAATTCCCGCCTACAGAAATTCAAATAGCTGGGGGGTGGGGAGGAATAAGGGCATGGCTTGGTTGAGTGCATCAGACAAGATGACGAAGTGCTGCTCTAGCGTCAAGTTTCCGCCTTGTTTTTTTCACCCCCGTGCCTTTTGAATTTCCTTGCAGCAGATGTTTTTTTACCTCACTGGGCATTATTACACATGACCCTGATTAATAGTTATGTATGTAAATATATATAACAGTTATGAAAACATTTTTATAAATTGCTGGCAGTACAATACTGGACAATGATGTAATCTGCAGAATTTACACTTCAATTATGAGATTATGGTATAAATAAATTCAGCTGTATAACAGTTTCAACGCAATTCATGTCATAATGTTAGAATTAAAGAACAATAAACATAATATATATTACCATTGCACTTATCTGTACATAGTAAATGCAGTTATTGTTGATTTATTATTTATTATTATATTTATTATTATTGTTATATTTATTATTAAAGGTATTATAATAATGAAAATTATGTGAAAAATAATGCGTTGAGAGCATGAGAACATGTTCTACACCCCCAAAACAAAATCAAGACTTTGTAAAAGAGCATAATAAGACCCTTTTAAAAGTAGTTAACCCCAAAAAAAGTCATTTGCCCAAAAATGACAATTCTGGCATCATTTACACATCCTCATGTTGATACAAACCTGCATTACTTAGTTTTTTCTATGGAACTCTAAAAGGTGTTTTTTTTTTTTTTTTTGGACAAAAAAAATCAGTGGCGTCCCATGCATTGTTATTGTTTAAATCGATTAAAAATAATTTTCAGTAATTGAAATAAATCTGAAAATAAAATAAAATTACTAATTGTAGCAGAGTATGGTGCTAGCAACGCCAAGGTCATGGGTTTGATTTCCAGGAAAAGTAAGAACTGAAAAAATGTAGATCACTCTGGTCTGCCAGTTGCATTAATTTAAATGTACATGTAAAATATAAACATTAGATGAACTTAAAACTAAGAAAAACTTTAAAACCTTGAAGTGTTTTACTACATTAGTTGTAAACTAAGTAGTAAAAGCAGTAAGTAGTACTACGGTAAGTAGTAAAAGTACTACATTACTAAAACTAAAGCAACTAAATTTACTTATAAAAATTACAAAAATGACAAAAGCACAACAAAATTGCTGAAACCTAAATTAAGATGAGAATGAAAATAAAAGTTAGTTCAAAATATTATTACATTTTATAAATTAGTATATAAATTATACTAAAATAACACTGGTCCCATTTGGTTTGGACTGCAATATTCTTCAGAATATAATTTTTTCTTCTTTCACAGAAGTCACTCATACAATTTTTTACCAATCCACATAGTAAAAACATAGTATGCTGAAGGTATTTAAATATCAAATTATCAGATTTCGAACCAATGAATTTGCATCTGACTGAAAAAAAGTAAGAAAAACAGACCAAGAGTGGTAGGATGATGAAAGGAGACATGTGTAATTGTAAGAATGGCAGAGCTACTTGCTCTCCGACTAATCTCTGTGTGGGCTTTCCATGCAATGCTGTGTGAAAGTGTGTGTGTCGTCTCTTCTACTGTATTTTAGTGCATTACTTTTCATGCTGGCATTGACTCTGATGCTGAGAGAGTGAAAGAGTCGGTATGTGTGTGTGTTGTCATCTCTGTCAGCACTCTACCGTCTCATGGGTGTATGTGAAATAATGTATACGATTTTTTTCATGTTCTGAAGTGTGTTTGCTTACCTCCAAGAGTGCATCAACACACACACACACACACACACACACACACACACACACACACACACACACACACACACACACACACACACACACACACACAAGACCTGTACCTTGAGACTTGGAGAACCAAATTGAGGTTTTAATACAAAGTGTTTTTTGAGGGTCAAATTGGGATAACACTCTTACACACATATGAATGCATTTGACCAGAGTCTTCTGTGTGGGTGTTTAGCATTGAGATGTTTCCTTCCAGTTCTCTGAGCAGCTACACACTCCTAATTCACAATACAATATCATGACCTGGGGATTATCAGTTTATTTTCTTCATTATAAGACATGCAAGGCTTTAATAATCAAAGGATTTTGTTAAAATAGTGCTGTTTAGTTTAATAACATTATTTAATTAACGAAACATGTTTAGTTAACATTAACTATTGTTTATGTAATTATTGGAGTATGTTACTGAGAATACTATTCTGTTTTTCTACTTCAAAATCTCATGTTTAAATCAATGTGTTAATCTGCCATTTCTATGTAATATAAATTTGCTAACAGTTTCTGAGTGAAAAAAGTATCTACACCATTTTTTTTAGCGTATGTAAAATATATGAGCAAATTATGATTTTTAAGTATCACCGTTTTGTTTTTTGAAAATCTGCGGTCATCATCAAAGCCATTACTATACTGTATGTGTCTTGAAAAGCCAAAGATGAGTGTAGAGATGAGCTGCTCACAGAGGACATTTTTGTTGTATTTCTGTCTTTCAAGATGTCTAATTTTCAAATAATGGCCAGACAGACTCCAGGTTCAGTGTCGTATGATTTGTGAGCAGAAAATGAACAGTTAAGTTTAAAACAACCCAGAGGAAGTGCTGTAAATGAACATTCAGACTACTGTAGATGTTAAGCATGTGAAAATATTTATGCTTAACAAGGCTGGATTTACTTAACAAACCTGTACAACACATAACACACCTCAAGACTGTACATCTGTAAATAACTCTGTAAATAGCACTTATGTACATTCAGAGTTCTGTTTACTGCCATTTTCTTTTTTCTCTGTATTTTATTACTATATTGTTGTTTATGATTTCTTGTCTATTCTCTTTATTATTAGTGTTTTTATAACCTTAAATTATATGTATGTCTGCACTGTGTTTGTACTTTCTGTACTGGAAGCTCCTGACACCAAAACAAATTTCTTGTGTGTGTAAACACACTTGGCAATAAAGCACTTTCTGATTCTGATTTATTTGATGAACAATACAGTAATATTGTAAAATATTATTACAGTTTAAAATACCTGTTTTCTATTCGAATATATTTTAAAATGTAATTCATTCCTGTGACACAAAGCTGAATTTTCAGCATCATTACTCCGGTCCCACATGATCTTTCAGAAAGTAGATTTTTGCAGATTTCCTGCTCAAGAAACATTTCTTACTACTATCAATGTTGAATTTTTTTTTAAACATTTGTAGGAATTCTTTGATAAATAGAAAGATCTAAATTATAAATTATTATAATTATATTTTTAATTATAAATCTATTTACATTTAATGCATCTTTGCTAAATAACAATACTGATTTTCTAAAAACTAATCTTACTGACCCCAAATGAATTTTTATATATATGTATGTATCATGAATAGGTCAAACTGAGGCTTAGATGTCACACTATATAAATTCCCACAACATTTGAACTTTGCTAAGCAGCAAATGTAAAAAGTCTGTGTGAATGCTTGTGTGTTTTTTGCATGTATGTTAAGTTAGCAATCGTAGTAGAACAGTAGTAATTTTACACCCATGTGACATCAACTACAAGTAACACTCACTATGCCTTGATGGTAATGTTGTGTGATAGTTTGGTTGTTTGGCAGTAAATAAACAGTCACTGTGGTCCAGTGGATGGGATTCAGTTTCTCTGATGAGCAGATGCAAACCCACGCTGGGCCCCAAAACGTATCCAAGCTTTGTTTGATTTTTATGAGCATGATTTCAGAGACCCATAAAAATATTCCTGTCCCACGCGTTCCATTGTGTTGCTATGGTAACAGGTGCTGACTTCATGTCGAGGGATAAGACAAATCTTTCAGATAGCCTCAGACTATTCAGATATGTTTCATACCTCAGACACACACACTTTTAATTAGCTCCTCTTGTTTTAGTGTTTCTAACTGAAGTGTTGTCATTCGGGATTGTTTGCTGATGCCTGTCATATTAGTGTAAGGGACATGTTTAGTGTCCTAAAAGTAACAGGAAAAGATAAAGAGGGGTTACAAACACATACAAGATTGTGTCTGTGTGTGTGGCAGTGTATTTGTAGTTGTAGAGTTTCACCAGTTATAACCCACTTTGTTTTGACTAATTTATCCCACATTCTCTAACTTACCAGTAGTGGGTTTCTCTCTCTCTCTCTCTCTCTCTCACACACACACACACACACACACACACACTCTCTCTCTCTCTCTCTCACACACACACACACACAGTCTAAATTGCATCAGTCTAAATCTAATCATCTATAATTAATCGGCTTGCTACTTCCATAACTTCTAGTTACAGGCACATTTCACATACACACATACACAACAGACAGGAAATCCTATTTAACTGCATGGTAGACCACCGCGGTCCTGTTTTGAAGCATTCCTCTATCCATGTTAAAATATTTCAGCTACTAACATTTCAATTCAGTTCTCTCAACATCTGTGACTGTGAAATAGTGTTGATTACCACAGAAAATAATTTTGACTTGTTTGGCTGATTTGAGCATACAGCTGCAAGAATTAAAGGGATAGTTCACCCAAACTGTGAGGATGTTGTGGCCTAATGGTTAGAGAGTTTGACTCCTAAACATAGGGTTGTCGGTTTGAGTCTCGGACTGGCAATACAATGACTGAGGTGTCTTTGAGCAAGGCACCGAACCCCCAACTGCTCTCTGGGTGCTGCAGCATAAATGGCTGCCCACTGCATTTAACCCACTTTGGATGGGTTAAATGCAGAGCAAGAATTCTGAGTATGGGTCATACTTGGCTGTATGTCATGTCACTTTCAAAAATTTCATCATTAATTACTCACCCTCATGTCGTTCCAAAGCAGTAAGACCTTCATTCATCTTCGGAACGCAAGTTTAGATATTTTTGATGAAATCCGAGAGCTTTCTGACCCTGCATAGACAGCACACATTTAAGGCCCAGAAAGGTAGTAAGGATATTGTTAAAATAGTCAATATAACATCAGAGGTTTTACCTCAATTATAAGATGCCACAAGAATACTTTTTGTGCTCAAAGAAACCAAAAATAATTATTTTATTCAACAATTTCAGTCTTCGCAATGAGAGTACCACTACGCATGCATGTGGTGCTGCTGACGCATGAGCTGACGTGGATGGTAATAATCTTTCATGTGTAAAGTTTGTGTCTGTTAACACAGTATAACACACATCATGTGATTGCAGGCTTCCTCCTCTTCCTCTCTTCTTTCACCCTTTATTTATTGTCACATATGTAGTGTAGACAGAGAGGAGGGAGAGTTGGGGGCAGCTCAAGGCTTCAGGCTGGGCTCTTTCGCTTTACAAAACAGTTTTTCCTCATTAGGCCTTCTGTTTCTACACTGTGCTGTTTACTTACAACCCACTGCATATGTGTGTGTGAGAGTGTTTGTTTTACTCACATTTATTAGGTCTAGCCTGATGACTCTCGCATAGTCCACTTATGCTCATCTGCATCTGCCTTGCAACATCTTCTGGGTTTATGAGTTTTTGGAGTTTGATCATGCATCGTATTTAAACTGCTAGATATCTGCAGTCATGTGATGGCAAAAGTGCATTTTAAGCAAACATTACACCAGTCTTCAGTGTCACAGAAATCATTCTAATACGCTTATTTGGTGTTCAAGAAACATTTCTTTTTATTAATGTTTAAAGCAGTTATGCTGATAAATACATTTGTATTTTTTCAAATATTTTCTTCAGTTCAAAAGTCAGTTCAAATAATTATAAATATGACTGTAACTTTTGATCAATTGAATGCATCCTTGCAGGATAAAAGTATTAATTTCCTTCAAAAATTTGGATTAAAAAAATCTTACAGACCCCAAACTTTTCAACAGTGGTGTATTTGAATCAAATTTTTATTTCCCCTAAGGAATTTAATAAGAAACATGAGACATAGTGGATACTTTAATGAGACATCCATTCTGAGTTTTCAAAGAGCAGCCCCTTGAGCAATACAAATTTCCTCTGGGTGAATTTCTGTGTTAGAGAAAGAGCAAATGAACCACACACACACACACACACACACACACACACACACACACACACACAAACACATCATCTCTATCTCCATGTGGATTCACCAGAGCTGCTTCCACACTCTCCCAAATACACACTCTGATCTCCACTGGTGCAGTGGGATAAAAATGTAATGAAATAATCTGTGTCCATATTAGTTAATTATTCCCAGCTCTATGGGTAAAACCGGCAGACATTTAATTTCTAGAACAGCCATACAGATCTGTTACAAAACGTAGTGAGATTATTAGTATTACCCTGAACCATTTTTATAATTCTTTTCAGTATTTATTTAACATCATCCACCAGCTTGGGTTTATTTTTTAATTGAGGGTAATTTACTTTCCTCGAAAAACATAGTTTAGGATTAAATTGCCTTTTGAAACAAGAGCCTTAAAATGGTACCTCAATAGGCAACAAGTTGGAACAGAAGAACACACTGCCCTTGCTCTGTTGTTGATGTTTTTCTGTGCGTCGTTTTGGACATTGCTTATTCTGGAAACATTCACACCTGCTGAGTGAGCCTTTTAGTTTTTTTGCTGTGTGAACCTTTAGTATTTCACCATTTTATATTACACACATGCACTACTTGCAAATCTAACAAAGTATTATGTCTTTATTTGCAGAATTCTCAAATGCGTTTGTTTACATTACTTTTGCACTACTCATACTCCTGACCCCTGATGTCAGGTGTCTTTCCTCTGCCATTAGGAAGGTGTTTTGATTAGTTACGTACCGACTTCTTGTTCTCTGATTCACTCCCTGCTTTTCTTATCTCACAGGTGGCGTGTGGAACCAAAGACAGCCCAGTGCTGGATTCCCAAAGGACAGCTAGAGATCACAGACCCTTGAGGTGAAAGAGGTTGCATGGATCACTCAAGGACAAAGACTTCTGCCTACCTCTGGTTGGGCGTGGTCTCCGTGGCAGCAACTTTCTTCTGCGCAGAGGCAAGTGTCACACCAAGCCCATCCCTCTCACATAACATCACATGCATCGGGGAGGCAGATCGATGCAAGCCTGGCATTATCTTACCAATTTGGTACCCCGAGGACCCTTCCATGGGGGACAAGATCGCCAGGGTCATTGTGTACTTTGTGGCACTAATCTACATGTTCCTGGGCGTATCGATTATTGCGGATCGCTTCATGGCCGCCATTGAAGTTATTACCTCCCAGGAAAAGGAAATAATCATCAAGCGTCCAAATGGTGAGACGACAACAACGACAATCCGAGTGTGGAACGAGACAGTGTCCAACCTCACACTCATGGCGTTGGGCTCTTCTACCCCTGAGATCCTTCTCTCTGTTATCGAGATTTGCGGGCATGAGTTCCACGCCGGCGAACTTGGTCCGTCCACCATCGTAGGCAGCGCTGCCTTCAACATGTTTGTGATCATCGGCCTTTGCGTGTCGGTGATCCCGGAAGGGGAGGTCCGGAGGGTAAAACACTTGCGTGTGTTTTTCGTGACGGCGGCGTGGAGCATATTTGCCTACATCTGGCTCTATATGATCCTGGCTGTGTTCTCGCCCAATGTAGTCCAAGTATGGGAAGGGCTTCTCACCTTGGCGTTCTTCCCAATCTGTGTTGTTCTAGCTTGGGTTGCTGACCGTCGCCTGCTCTTCTACAAGTTTATGCACAAGAAATATCGCACAGACAAGCACCGAGGCGTCATTATCGAGACAGAGGGGGACCGTTCAAAAGGCATCGAAATGGACGGAAAGATGATGAATTCTCATTTTGTCGATGGCGGAGCTGCTAGTAATTTGATGGGCCTGATTGAGGGCAAGGAGGTGGACGAGTCTCGCAGAGATATGATCCGTATCCTGAAGGACCTGAAGCAGAAACACCCAGAGAAGGAACTTGATCAGTTGGTGGAGATGGCCAACTACTATGCACTGTCACACCAGCAGAAAAGCAGAGCGTTTTATCGTATCCAGGCCACGAGGATGATGACCGGTGCCGGGAACATTCTCAAGAAGCATGTGGCCGAGCAAGCCAAATGCAGCACTAGTATTCAAGAAGTTCGTGCAGAAGAACCTGAGGAGTTTCTGTCCCGCATTATGTTTGAGCCTGCCATTTACCAGTGTCTGGAGAACTGTGGAGCTGTTCTGCTTACAATAGTGCGTAAAGGAGGCGACATCGCAAATACAATCTATGTGGATTATAAAACGGAAGATGGCTCAGCGAATGCCGGTGCGGACTATGAGTTCACCGAGGGTATGGTGGTGTTCAAACCTGGTGAGGTTGTCAAGGAGATCACTGTTGGCATCATTGATGACGACATCTTTGAAGAGGATGAGCATTTCTTTGTGCGGCTCAGTAACGTCCGTGTTTTGGAGACTGAGGATGAGGTGTTGTCGCCCAGTAGCCTTCCATACCCAAAGGCCTTGATAGGATTTCCTGCTGTTGCCACGGTTACCATCCTCGACGATGACCATGCAGGCATCTTCACTTTTGAAAGCGAGTCCATGCACGTGAGTGAGAGTGTGGGCGTCATGGAAGTGAAAGTGCTGCGGACGTCCGGAGCAAGAGGGACGGTCATCATTCCGTTCCACACAGTGGAGGGACTCGCTAAAGGTGGTGGAGAGGACTTCGAGGATGCGTATGGAGAGCTAGAGTTCAAAAACGATGAGACCTGGTAAATACGCTTTATTTAATTCACATTTATTCCCTTTTTACAAGTCCAGATGGTAAAGAAGGTAAGATTTATGAAGCTTGAAATATACAGTGGCCCCAAAAAGTACTTGGAAGTTTTTGGATACATTTTGAAATGCCATTGCATTAGATGTCATTGCAAAATGTCAAACCAAGTGTCACCTGCAAACAGATGATGCTAAAGCTAACTAACTTCACCTTTCTGAGCCAATTTGCCATTACTTTTGCCCAGCTGGTGTCAAGTTAATGGATGTATGAAGTCACACAGGTGTCCTAGCAGAGAAACCACAGGTATAGTTAATCACAGGGAAATGTTTTCCCAATATTTGAGAACCAGAATTCTAAGTACTAAATAACTTCTAAATCCAAATACATTCTAGTCTTAATTTCTGTCACGATCATTAGATGGAGTGCCCATGAGCTTCAGTAGAGGGCACTCCACTCAGGACCATTCCACCCATCAACCACCAGATGTCACTTGGACACTAGCACCTCTCATACTGTTGCACCACACCCGGACTACATTACCCATGAGTCACTGCATCACAATCACACTGCCACACCTGCACCTCATTCATCAGCCAATTTCCTTGCCACACCTGCACCTCATTTACACACACACATAAAAGCAGCACACTCACTCTCACTCACTGCGAAGTCTTGTTTAGCCAGTCTGACATTTCCGAGCGTTTTATGTCACGATCATTAGATGGAGTGCCCATGAGCTTCAGTAGAGGGCACTCCACTCAGGACCATTCCACCCATCAACCACCAGATGTCACTTGGACACTAGCACCTCTCATACTGTTGCATCACACCCGAACTACATTACCCATGAGTCACTGTATCACAATCACCCTGCCACACCTGCACCTCATTCATCAGCCAATTTCCTTGCCACACCTGCACCTCATTTACACACACAATTTCAAACAATACATCTTTTGTTTTATTAATGAATGACATTTTTTTGTGAAATGCTTTGCATAACAAGTGTATTTACACTATATTTCTTATTTTTGCAAAGTCATTCATGGATTTCTAAGTCCAATTTGAGATGAACAAATAGTTTTTGGGGCCACTGTAAGGATGCTTGCAGGTAGTTGAGGAATTGGGTTTTTAGGTTTAAAATTTGTGGATGTTTAGTTTGTCATATCTGCTCATGTATTTTGTCATGTGATGCTGTGTTATAATGGCTGTAATAGAAGGGCACATGTGCCGGAAGTTACAAAGACGTATTTCCTGCTGTTTCTATTCTCTCTTTTTTCTAAATCTTTTGTAGATTCCAGTATGAGTTGTATGCAATTTAATCACTTTTACATACACACATTTTCTTTATTTAAGCACACATAGTCACTCCATAGAGGTGTAAGGAGGGGGTCTGAGATTTCTCTCAGGATTGGTGGTATTTAATTAAATTCAGTTAATTCATGTGAGATTTGGAAACAGATCCAGTAATTCAGTAACACATGGACTGCTGGTCCAGATATGCTGCTGGTTATTAATAGTACAGTAAGAATATTCACACCATATTCCACATGACACTCCAACCCACCCACAGTCTATATGTACAGTAAGAGTATTTGAGTAGCTGACACATAATGTATCCATGGACTTTTTGTTTAATTAAAATCAAGATTTTTGGTTAGACTTTATATAAATATTTAAGGGAGTATGTATATCTTATTTTTTGTGTGGTCATTAAGTGTTTCAATTATTTTAATCCTGTTTTAAGTTTGCAAAATTAAAGCAAATTATCCTGCATAAGGAGCGGTTTGATTGAACTGACCACATTTAGACATGAAGGCATTATTCTTCCGGTGTTTTAGATAAACACATTTGACCTACTTTTCAATTATAAAAGATACACAAAATAATAATTAAAATATTCATTCAGAGTACAGGAGGCGTAGACAATCTGCTTGTCATTGCAAAGTTGTGTAAAGAACAATGCATCCAAACAGCACGAGAAGTATCATGTATCGAAAGTGACAATTCAGCTTGTGTCGTACACTAAATAGTGATGAAGGTATCATGACAACACTAGTACACGAATAGCAGGCACCATTCCTAAGTTACATTCCAGCCAATGGACTACTTGCAGAGAGAAAGTTGAGTAAAGGCATAACCAAGCACCTGCCATTGCCACAAACAGGGTTTAAATCACTGGCACCCTAACCAGTACACTAACTAACTAGATTATATGGAGTTATCCAGCCTTCTGTTCTGCTTTTAGAAAGGTCAGCTGTCAGCACAAGGTAGATATACACAATTTGTCTCTCTCTCTCCTTCATAGTAGGCTTCTTATGTCACTGTGACCCCTCTTCAATGACCATTAAACCCTTTGGAGATAGAGACAGTAGATGAGAGACCAGGAAAGAAAGATATTTAGAGAAAAATGTATTCATCAGATGATGCTTGTAACATACTAAAGCTGACAGAGTAAAGAAAAGAGCTCCACCTCTCCATCTCTTTATACCCATCTGTGAATACTGTCATTGTGTTAAATACAGTGTGTAAGTGTGATTTTGAGAAAGCGTGTGCATAGTATTTGTGTGTGTGTGTGTGTGTCGGGGATCTCCTTCTCGGCTGGTGCTTGTTATATTCCCATGATGCTGCAGCACGATGCACCAGAATGCACCAGGAACCACTTCTCTCTGTCTCTTTTTCTCTCAAGTACTTTCATTTCATATCACCACAAGTTATGTCTTTCTGACCTGGTTTTATCAGCTCTGATTTATTATATTACTTTTGTTGTTTGGTAGTAATTATTTTAGCTTTATTTGAGTTTATTAATAATTAGCTGTGTTTTGAGTTGTTGTAGTTTATGACTATAATTTGAACCTACATAGTTTTAAGTAGTTGAAAGGCAAGTTACTTTATGACTAAGCTTAGACACTAGTTTATAAATAGCTGTGGTTATAGTTATATATGGTTATATAAATAGGTAGATTTATTAGTTGTAATTTAGTTTGCTGTAAATATAGTCACTGGGAATTAAGTATTATATTGTACATACAGTATATTTAAATTCAGATGCAGTTTTGATTGATATTCATAATTCAGATTTTTTAAATATTTAGCAGACACATTAAACTGATGTAAAGGGCCGTAAAGACATTTATAATGTTTATGTTTTATTCATCAAAAAGTCACAAAAAATATTAATCAGCACTACAGTTTTCAACACTGATAGTAATAAAAAATGTTTTTGAGCACTAAATCAGCATGTTTTAATGATTTCTGAAAATAATGTGTCTGGATTAATGGATGCTGGGATTTTTTTTATTATGCAGTCACACACTGGAGTTATTTGCTGTGACTACAGTAACTGGAGTTTGTGTATTAGTAGCTTTAATTATTGTGCCTGTAGTTCAGTCAGTGTTTGGTAGAACGATGAAAGGAAAGCAACAGTAGATAGAGGATGTGTATCATTAGCCTTCTTCTCAATTCTTCATTGCCTCATCGTCTCTTGCCTCTCTTTGGACATTTAAATTTGTTTTGTAAATCTGCTTTTATAGGAGAGCTCCACTGTGTAATGAATCATTTAGAAAAGTAAACATTACTCATTTATTATGATGAATTAATAGGTGCTTCTAGCTAATATATTTTGAGTTCTTCAAAAGTAGCTGAGCTATTATGAAGTGTAATAAGCTGCTGGCATAAGGTCTTTGTAGGCATATGGCTCATAAGTAATTTTGTAAAGTTAGAAAGATGTCCAGAACTACATTGTGCTTAATACAATGATTTTTTTATTCTTCCTGTATGTGCTGTATGGAAGCCTGTTTCCGCCACGGAATAAAAAAATAAGAAAGGAATTGCATTTTGTTTCTGACCTTTTCTCTCAATTCTGTGTTTATATATTACAATTCAGACCTTGTAATATAAAAACTCTGAGAAGAAAAGTCAGAATTGTGAGATAAAAAGTTGAAACTGTCTTTTTCAATTAAGAATTGTGAGATGAAAACTAAGAATTCTGAGGTTTGTAGAAAGTCTGAGTTTTTCAGACTGTGTTTATATCTTGCAATTATGATTTTTTTCATTGAATTATGACTAATTCTATGTGGTATGTGTAATGGCATTATTTTAAAACTGTCTATCTTCTATATTTACTGCTACCTTTATTTATAACTTCCAAGCCGTCTGACACAGTTGAAAGAAATACATGCAAGGATCTAGGATTATATAGAGGAACTGTGCTTATGTCTGTGTGAATTTGAGTTCACTTCACTCGTATTATACTACATTTACTCCAGACATCATCTTAGTGACTCCTGTGATTGGAAAACTCCCTGGTGACATGGAGTGAGGGAGCAGACAAGGAGAGCTGCTTGAATAATGGATTGAACAGCAAAGAGGATGAATATATGATGTAAATCATAAATAAGTTTGGATTTCAAGGAATGGTTCACCCAAAAGTGAAAGTTCTGTCATTATTTACCCCTCTCAAATCCATGTGACATTCCTTTTGTGCTGTTTACAATCTTTGTAAGCTTTAACCTAGGTCACAGTCAAGACTTCAAGACTGAAGTATGCAGCACAAAGTCATCAACGAGTTTCATTGAGTTTCTGACCACTGAGGCGTTATAATTAACAAACACAGAAAGACACGGAGGAGCCCTTTGGAACTCCCTTTGTAATCTAAAAGACAGTTGGACTGAACACCGGCATTAACATTACAGACAGGGATCGATCAATGAAATGATTACAGCACTCTCCACCGTGAATCAGAATCCCATCTGAGAGTGTCTCTACAGCCATTTTCCAAAGAGGAATAGCTGATTAAGGACATGCTTAAATAACAAACACTGAGGCTACAGTGTGAATCATTGTGTGGGTCAAACCAGTGGCTTACTGGAACATTTCCCTGGGTACCGTGTCGGGATCTAAGGATCCGATCTCAGCAGCATAAAGCTCAATTTAAAGTTTGGTAGGTACGATTTGTTTATGCTTTTGAAAGAAGTCTCATATACTCAACAAGGCTTTATTTATTTGATCAAAAATACAGTAAAAAAACAGTAATATTGTGAAATGCTCTACAATTATAATAACCATTGTAATATGTTTGTAATGCAATTTATTCCTGTGATGGTAAAGCTGAATTACTCCAGTCTTCAGTGTCACATGATCTTTCAGAAATCATTCTAATATTCTAATATTTGGTGCTCAAGAAACGTTTCTTATTATCATCAATTTTGAAAACAGATGTGCTGCTTAATATTTTTTAGGAAAATGTGATACATTTTTATTTTCAGGATTCTTTGATGAATAGAAAAAAACCAATATATTTGAAATAGAAACATTATAAATGTTTTACTGTCCCTTTTAATCAGTTTAATGTTTTCTTGCTGAAGTATTAATCTTTCTACCCCCTAAGTTTCAAATGGTAATCTATATAAAATAAATAATAATTTATATATTTTAACTTTAGATATCCTATTACATTTCTAAGAATCACAGACTATATATCATCCTTAAAATAGATTTAACCTTATATCTCACTGCAGTTCCAGCCACTGGCGAGTAACCATTTTATTATCTTGCCAAAGCCAATTTTTACTTGCATTTGGTACTTAGCACGTGTTAATATGAACCCTGCTGGTAGGTTGCAGGTTAATCAGAGGGTAATACTCACAGTTGAGTACAGAAGTGGCCCCATCTGAGCCTCAGCATCACACTAGCAGCTAGCTAAGCATGTTATTAGCGCCACTAGCACTGACCACCCAGGGGTAGAGGTTCCAGTCTATTGTTAATAGCCGCCAGTGGAGTGTTGCCTGAGGTGAGCTCCAGGAAACAACACTAACAAGAGTAAGTTATCTTATATAGACATTTTCGCACACAAATGTGTGTGTTAGCATACCGATTCGAGAAAGTATCTGGGAAGGCTAAAGTGTGCATGTGTGTGTGCAGAGCTTTGCTCCTTTTCAGCTGAAGGAAGCTGTGTCTCCTTGGCAACCACAGAGAACACGAGCTCGCAGGCATGTGCGTGTGCACAGTTTGTGTTTGTGTTTGTGTTGAGTCAAATTAGTATGTGAACGTGTATCTCTCTTTGTATGTGTATTTGCCCATCATTGCAGACATGCATGCACTCACACACACACACACACACACACACACACACACACACACACACCCTTTTCACTGCAGGGTTTATTTTTAGCACGTGCCTCTTATATAATCAGGGTGACACTGGGGAGAACATAGACTCTCTCCCTTTCTTTCCTACTCACTCTTGATTTGGATATCTCTCTCTCTGTGTGTGTGTGTGTGTACGCAGATGATACAGAGGTTTTCTTAGTTGCATATTTCTGGTGCAGTAATGATGCTCGAGAGTGTCTCTGTGCCTGCAGGCCTGAATTACTGAATATAGAGGAAAAGATGCTGCATGAACACAACCAGTATGCACAGAACACCTCATAGACACACAACACTACTCCATTGTGTATGCAAGTTTACACCAGTTTTAAAGTGAAATCGATGTCAGTCAGCTCAGGGCCTGATGATAGTCCACTTCAGCAGTGTTGTTGTTGTTGTTGTTGTTAACTGAAACTAAAATTGTTAAAATCATTTTCGTTAAGTGAAATAAAGCTGAAATAAAATGTAAGATTATATGTTAAACGTAAAATTCAAAAGCATATACGAAAATGAGAATTGTTTCCTTAGAAACTAACTAAAATAAAATAAGTTTAAGTACTAGTTTTACTTAAATAGAAATATTTAAGAGCACATGACAAAATTACTAAAGCTAAATAAAATTTAAAAGAAACTAAAAATGTTAACTAAAACTAAAAGCAAAAACTATTAAAAACATTTCCATTAATTAAAAAAAGCTGAAATGAAATAAAATAAAACGCATATTAGATGAAGAACTTAAAGAAAATACGAAATGTTGCCTTGGCAGATAACATTTTTTTAAATAGTTTTTACCAAAACTAAAACTGAAATAAAATAAACCTAATTATATATATATATATATATATATATATATATAATGAAAGCACATAAAAAATTACTCAACCTAGATGAAAATGAAAATGAAAAATCTAAAAAATAAAAGTAATTAAATCAATAAATACTTATTTGCACTTAATATTATATACTTAATACTAGTAAATAAATAATACTAAAATAACATTGCTTCATAGCACTTCGCATTCAAACTTGACAGTATAACAGTGTGACACTGGAATAGTACTTTTTCATTGTTTAAAGAAAGTATGTAGCTGTACAGTATGTAGTATTTGGTAAATGGACTGCATTTATACAGCACTTTCAACAGACCCCATGGCCAATCCAAAGCGCTTTATAAGTTGCCTCACATTCACCCACGCATTCATTCAACGACTGCGGTGTCAGCCATTCTAAGCGCCATCCAGCTCGTCGGGAGCAGCTGGGGTTAGGTGTCTTGCTCAAGGACACCTCGACACTTGGTCAGGTGGAGCCGGGGATTGAACCACCAACCTTCCAGTTTGTAGACCACCTACATGAACCACTGAGCCACTGGGTATTCCGGTTGGCATTTATTGTAAAAGCGTCTGCTAAATGATTAAATATAAATATATTATACAGGGTAATCTGGGAATTCAATGTTAACGAGTCACATGCCAAGCACAGTACATTGCATCCCAAGCACTCAGCATGACCTTTCACTTTCAGTGTAACAAATGAACCGGAAGCAACAGTAAATGTCATTTTATATGCATGCAAAATATGCTTTTTGACTCATACATTTTTGATTAATTGGTTGGACTGGCTAAAATTTGCATTTTTACACAAAACTGAATGAAAAAAAGCAAAAATTACTATCTATAAAAACCCCATCTTTTTTCAACCCTTTTCCCCCACTCTCTCTTCCCTCTTCCTTCATCCATTTTGTTTTTTCTCTTTTTTTATCTTCTCCATTTGCTCCTACTTTCTTTGTTCTCGTTCTCTGTAGATCTGCTATCCTGAGTTTAGCCTCCACTGTACTTATATGAACACATAATTTTCTGCTGAACCCTTGATTAATTGGTTTCAGGTGTGTTTGATTAGAGATGGCACTAAACTCTGTGAGCGCTGAAATATCTCAGGTTTTGATTTGTATGAATAAATTAATTAGGAAATTTGAACACAGAATGTCCCTCTGCTTATCATTGGCACAGCTGTTCAGGACACAAATGATTTTATCTCTTGTCGCTGTATCACGCTTGGTTAGGACATGATGTGAAGCTGTGCTCAGACAGGGTCATCGTTATTTTGCCAAGTAAAACATGTTCCTGGATCAACATCTTCTGATGATCCTGGATCAACATTATTCTCAAAAAATATAGACTTAATCCAGTCTGCCTACCCCTAAACTTAACCCTACCCATAATTTATTTCTAAAATCAGTGGGAAATGATAGCTGATTAACAAGGATGTAGAAGCACCTAACCCTGATTTTAAGCCTAAAACTGACATTTCCTGAAAAGTTATATCTCAATTCTGATTGGTTGATTGGAATGTTGTTCCAGGATCAATGAGGATGTTGATCCAGGAACGTGTTGTACTTGTTGAAATCACGCTCACTGCTCAGATAGGGACTAAAAATATTTTTTAAATGATATATGCGATTGAAGCCCATGTTTTTTAATCTGAAAATCAATCAAAAAGAATTACAAAATTTGCCAATCTACACCTCATCTTCTGTTTATGTGGTTTGTATGAGTAATTTTGTCTAAATAGACAAGTCAGACTTAAAGTGTTTTTTTTTTTTTTTTACTGTTACGCCAAGCTTATTTCTTATAGCTGTGTCTGAATTCATTTATTTCCACTCACATGTGGCATTTACTATGTATGAATGGGGATTGAGTGAATGAGTAAGTGGTCCTGAAAGTAGGATATGCATGAATGAAAATGCATGTTCCTCACGCAATCCACCTCATGTCAGGATAAGTGGACTTAAAATGTTTTTCATCTTTTCTTTCCACTGAAACTACTACTGTATTGTTTATTGGTATTGTGCTGACTTTATCCAAGATAAATATACTGGATATTGACTGCACAGTTTGCTTCAGTTTTCAAAATGAGTGTATAAAATTAGTACAGAAGGATTGGGGCAGTGTGCATTTGAGATCAAAGCACCATTCTCTTATATTTCTCCCATGTGTAGAATAAATACCATTAGTAGTCCAGTCTACTAAGAAATATATTGGCTGTGTTTTTGTCAGTGCAACAAAATGACCTTGGCTGAAGTCGGCAGCTTTAGTGCAGATAGAAATAAGAAAATGTCAGATATCTTGATTTAATGATGTTGGATTTGAATGGATGTTGTTTGCTCTGGGTTTTGAGGATGGAGTTGACTGGACTGTCTTAAAGAATCACAGATTCTCTATCTAACAGGTTTCTAAAAGAGGGAAAAACCTGTTGGGCAATGTGAATATGTGGACAGTGGGAATGTGTGTATTTAAAAAATATATATATTTTTTGGATAATTGTGCCGTGAGGAGCAGAAGGAGTTGGGGAATGGAGTGGAGATTGATGAATGTGATATCTAAAAGCATGTAAAATAGTGGCTGCGTATTGTGGCTGTATTAAACAAATATGTGCTGATATCTGTCTTGATAGTACTTTATGCTCATTGTTTTAAAAAATAATTTTTAAACAACATTGGAACATAAAATTGATAAATTCAAATCCACATCTAACATTCTAGTGCTAGTACTTTCTGGGATGGCAGAGCGACTCAAGTTGTTATGGCAACCAGATACATTCCAAGCTGATTTGCTGATAGATGTTCTAGAATGAAGGTATGGCATATCAGCTTGCAATGGCAACGTAACAGTTCTGCAGTGTCATTCTACTGAGAATCACAAATGATACCAGAGACTGCAGACAGCTGAAACTTGGTGGTATTTATGCTTTTTAGTGCATCTCCAAGGCACTAGGACACACACCTTGTGAAACTGTGTTTGTCTCAGGTAAAAGGGACGTCTGATCATCCTAGATCACATTTCGAAATGCAGTGGCGCGTGAAAGTGTGTTTCAGGCTTAAGATTACATTTAATTCCTGGAGTGGGAAAAGAACAGAGGAGGAACATTGTCTTTTCTGATTTCGAAGGTTTAGAAAGATTCGTTTGTGGTAAGCTCAGGCAGTCTGCCGAGTCATTACAACTCAGAGCAGGTGAAGGAGCCACTGTAGAGATTTTTTACTATACAGGAATAAATCTTGTTTACTGTAAATTCCATACTTTTTAGCATGCACACTCAAACACACACACACACACACACACACCTACACGTCTTGGCCCATGCAAGTGGGTGTGAGATTGTTAACCAAAGCACATGTGTCATTCCTTTTATGTAGCACTTTTTTAACTTTATATTTAAATATATGAATTTTTATATATTCTTTGACTTTGAAAGTATTTCTATACATCCTTTATCCGTCTGGTCAAAATCAGCATACACAGTGGCAAGAAATCAGAATGTCTAGCAGAATGGAAATAAAGACCTAGTGAATTTTTTTTTTTATATTTTGATTTTTTTTTTTTTTTTTTTAACCATACTGATTTCTGTAATTTTATAAAAAATTGATGTAATGTAATGTAATGTCTTTGAGGAAAATGCCATTATCGGACTGTTTTGAAAGGATCTAGAGACCTTTATGAATAGAAAACTGGGATGTACATGTACAGAAATTTGTGCATTTAGATGTGCTTTTATATTTTCAGAATCACATTTAAGCCAAACCAAATTTCTAACCAAATTATAAATGACTTTATACATTAAACGATGTAGAACAAATTATAAACAAAAAGCACTGAACATATGATATTGTAAAAGATGCAAAAACAAATAAAAAATTAATGTTTACCCTTCACTTAATTGTGACATTTTGATGTTAAATATTTTGTAATTATTAGTTCAGCATAAAATGAAACTTCTGTCATTATTTTCTTACACGAAAAGCTATTATAAGGCTTTAAGTGACTTGGAATTTAAAATATACAGACCTTCTTTATTATATTTAAAATGAAATTAATACTTTTATTCAGCAAATATGCATTAAATTGACGAAAAGTAACAATAAAGGCTTATATGGTTACAAAATATTTCTATTTTAAATTAACAATGTTTTGAACTTCTTATTCCTCAAAGAATCCTGGAAAAAAAATTTCATAGTTCATACAAAAATATTAAGATGCACTACTGTTTTCAACATAATGGATAATATTAGGACATTTTTCCTGAGTGCCAAATAAGTGTATTAGAATGATTTTTGAAGGATCATGTGACACAGAAGACGAGTAAATTCAGCTAATTGTACCATTCCTTTATATATGATGGAGACACAAAACTGTACTGCATGGTAGAAATGACCTATATCAGATCACAGACCAAACATGCAGCCCTGTCACAGTCTCTCTTTGCAAGCTGTCTCTCCCTTCACTGTGTGAGAGTGAGTGAGAGAGGCTAAGAGGACATTTGAGTGTAATGTGACCGCTAATGGAGGGGAAACAGGGCAGAGCAGAAGGGAATGAGAACATGAGTAGTATGTTAGACTTAAAGACATATTAGTGAGAGATGAAGTGGCGTGGGTCTGCGGACAGCTGTACTGTGAGTAACTGATCTGAATGAAGGGTGGGGGATATTCACAGGTCAAACATGCGCACACACATACAGAAACTCTCATTGAAACAACTGAAACAGGTGTTACTCACAGTCACAGAGAAACCAGGTCAACATCAATCACATGCTGAGTTATAAATACACACACACATGCTGAGAATTTAGCAGTGAAATAGTGACAGAGTATGAGAGAGGAATGGATGTTATAAGAGTTGTTAAGAGATTGATTCTTTAAATAAACACCCATGTAGGCTGATCAAAATTTGTTCGGCTTCCACTTTGTTGCTAGGATATCAACTACTCTATAGAGAAATTAGCTAAGGTAAGTTGAAAGCTAGCCTTTAGATAACTAGCTTGCTACATTTAGGATACTTTATAATTTTTCACATAGTTTGATCCAATACATGTTTAATGATGAACCAAAAACATCTCCAATAGACAACAGAACAAAATGTATTGGCTGTTTTTATCTATGTACATGTACTACCATTCCAGTGGTTTTGAAATGTGTCTCCATTTATTTGATCATTTATTTGAAATACAGTATAATTGTGAATTATTTAATTTTTATATTTTTTTATTATATTTATTTCTGTAATTCAAAGCTGAATTTTCAGCATATTACTTCAGTCATCAGTATCACATGATCAATCAGAATTCATTTTAATATGCTGATTTGGTGCTTAAGAAACATTTCTTATTATTATCAAGGCTGAAAACACTTTATTAATTATTATTAATTTATTATTTGTAACAATGCTACAAACAGTTTTGATTTACCTGAAACCCATATACCACTGTTTTATCTTGCAGCTAAGAAGATTGATGGTACAAGACAGCAAGGGAAATGAATCATAGACAGATGATGTAGTGTGTTTGCATAAACTGTTTGACCTCTGACCTCAGGACAGCCCACTGACCCCTCACTTGATCCGTGACCCCTGATGTTGTGTTTCTCTCTCTCTTCCTCTCTCAGTAAAACCATACAGGTTAAAATCATCGATGATGAGGAGTATGAAAAAAACAAAAACTTCTATCTGGAGCTAGCAGAACCACGCATGGTGGACATGAGCCTTCAGAAAGGTAAAACACACACACATAGTGTACTCACAGTAAGATCACATCCTGTGACCATCGTCCACTTTTGCTGTTCATTTAATCTGTTTTCTCATTTCGACGTTTATTTCCATTCATCCAGTGGCTCTTTCTCAGTTCATGTTTTATGTCTTCACGTGATTTTTTTTTTGGGAGTAGCAAGAGTCATCAAGACTTTTTAAAGAAATTAATCATTTTATTCAACAAGGACACATTGAATTGATCAGTGACGGTGAAAGTAAATGCTGTTTTTTCTAGTCATCAAAGAATCCTGAAACAAACAACAACAACAACAACAACAAAAAATCAGTTTTCACAAAAATATTAAGCAGCAAAGCTGATTTCAACATTGATAATAATAAGAAATGTTTATTAAAACACCAAATCAGCATATTAGAATGATTTCTGATGGATCATGTGACACTGAACACTAGAATAATGACATCACAGGAATAAATGAATTTCTTAAAATATATACAATTTGAAACAGTTATTTTAAAATATATTAACATTTCACAATATTACTTTTTTAATGTATGTTTGATCAAATAAATGCAGCCTTGTGGACCATGAAGAGACCTATGTAAAAGACATAAAAAAACATACTTATTCCAAAATTTTGAATGGTGGCCTATTTCTGCTTTCAATGTCTTTTGAATAATTAAAGAGTAACTAAACCCTAAACCAACTTTTTTTAGTTAATGATCTATAAGAATGGGGCTTTATTAGTGCTGTTCATTGATTCGAGTAACTTTTTTGACATTTGAGTATAAAGTGTTTTAATTCTACAATATATGGTGTAAAAACGTGTGAGTGCTGCCCTCTTCAGGTTGAACGGTGGCTACTGCAGTTGATTTTTCCTATTTGATTTTGCGGTGGCAAGTGACGTAAGCGGTGGCAGGTGACGTAAGCAGTTTGCAGCTCACCACGCCCCTTGGTACTAGCTACCACGCCCTTGGCAGTATAAAACCATCAAAATCACTGTAGTGAGTCAGGAGTTGGAATTGCGAGTATTGGTAACGACCAGGATAGACTAATATAGCATCTATTTAGCATAGCAATTATATAGTTATTTAGATCTTCAAGTTAGCGTAGATTTATCTGTATTTATTACAGTGGTCAGGATGGTACGGAGGTGTGTTGCTGGTTGCGACAGCACTGCTGGACTGCATAGTTTACCAGCAGACTTTAAAATTAAGCGCCAATGGTTGCATGCACTTGGCCTGGAAGACCGCATGTTCCCGCCTAGAGCTCAAGTGTGCAAACTGCATTTTACACAGGATTGCTTCTCCAACGCAATGGAGGTGGAAATGGGCTTCTCCACACAGCTCGCGCTAAAAAGCGACGCGGTGCGGGAGTTAAGACCGCAGTTTGAGCCAGCGGCTCGAATTGATATGAACAGACACCTCGACATCCTCCACTTCAGGTAAAAGTGGGGGAGAAAAGTCCTCTACTTCAAATGATCGCTCTGTTGCAAAGCTACTTGCGTCATTACAGTCACTCTCCATTTTAGCGTCTCTGACAGCAGCTGTCAATCAATCCGTCACTGCAGGTCTCAGGATCACGCCGCACTCGCTCAGCCCCGCCCTAGGTTCATCCCCTCTATCTCCGCTGTGATCTGCCCACTTTTCAGCATTTTTCAAATATTGTCAGTGGGTGGAGTCAGGCTCTGAGCAGGGGTTTAGTTACACTTTAAGCAAATTTTCTGTCTCTATGAATAGATGCTACCAGTAGAGGGCACCCCGGATGGCCATACAGGTTCAATTAGAGCCAGTACTTAGAAATGAACTACTCATCAAAAAATAAATGAGAAGAAAAATATGCATTTTGCCATTCTTTGAGCTGAAGAAGCAAAATTTTTAAACAGTTTTTGTCAGATTTTATTTCCTATATAATTATTAAAACATAACGTCAGCCAACAGTTTCTGAGATTTCCCAATTCAAGCAGATATGATGCCTATTGCCTTAATAAAATATAACTACCCAGCGGCATGGTGACTTGCCTTAAAGGGACTTTGACTCAAAGCACATGAATTCAGTGAAGACCCACAGAGCGCAGCTCTCAAACTGACTCATCTCCGACTCACACAAGAAATGCTGCGATGATGTTTCTGTATTGCTTTAAAAATGTCAACATTGCTGTTTTTATCTTCCAGTTTTTATATAGTTTCCTAAATGTCTTGAGGTTATAGTTTAGAAAACTATGTGAAGGATTAGCTGGCAGTGTTGCTTTTTCACTGACATCTTTGAAGTTTCAGTATTCATTGACCTTAATCGCCAGTGCGAGATCTCAAAGAGTGTGAGAAATGAATACACGTGTGCACCCCCCCCCAACCCAAGTAGTCAAGTTTGTCTCTCAAAATCTCTCCATAAATCAGGCAGACATGCTGTGTGTGGGTGTGTGTGTGTGTGTGTGTGTGTTTGCATGTATGTATGTGTCCTTGTCCCAGTATTATACCCTTCAGTAAGAATGAGAGATGAAGAACAGCTGGTCCTCTCTGTTTGAGCTCTCATCTCGCCTGGACAACATTAAACAACCTACTTATTAACTTACCTAAGCACACAAAACAAAATGTTGGCTCGTCTCCTCACTAGTGTGCTCGTAAACAAGAAGTTTATCGATTATTCATTAGATATGTCTTTATTTTCATGCCAACACAGATTCGAATGAGATTGAATTTTGATATTCCGAGAAATCCTGGGGGAAAAAGTACCTCAAAGTCAGATGTGCGTTCATAACTATCATTTGTTTGACAACCAGTAATAAGCAAAATATGAACATTGTAAATCTCACTCTGTGAATTGTAGGGATTGTATATAGTGTTGTTTGTTATTTAATGATTGTGGTTCAGATTCTGATTCCTCCTAATAATTCTGGATCTTTGATGATTCAGTGAACAATTTAAATAATTCAGTGAATGAGTCAGATCGAGGAAAGTGTTCAAACGAAAATGAAAATTCTTTCTGTCTTCATGCCTTTCCAAACACTTTAACTTTTCCTTTCAATTTGTATTCCTTAAATTTAGTAATTGACCTGACTCACTCATAAGGGTTTTTTATTTGCACTGGTATGATTCACGCTGTAGATTCAGTTTTCTTTGCAGACAGATAGATAAAACTTTGTATCAAATGGGTTGTATGTGTTTTTGACACTGAACCTGTAATAGAATACACATCACTTGTCCTACATCCAAACATGACTTTAGAGCTGCTGATCCTGTGCTGTCGCTGCAAAATATGTGTGAGCGGTTGAAGGATCTAAAGAAACACTTCCAGCTTTATACATCTAAATACAGGATGCTTTCTTTGGCATTGAACCCTCTTATACACCAACTGGATTAAATATAAAAATGTGGTGGTAGAGACAGGCAGGAAAGCTGTGAGACAGGAGAAAATGAGAGAGAGACAGGTGAGCAATGAAAAAAAGACAGGAAATGGAGAGCAGAGGAAAACAGGAAAGACACCATTGCACCGTTTTTTTTTTATATTTTGTTTTAGTCATATTTTTTATATTTTGACAAAAATGAATTATGAAAAAATATTTTAAATATTTTAAAAATGTAAAAGTATTATTCCTTAGACAAAAAAATCATTAAAGGTAGTCATATTTATAGATTTTAGTCCATTTTACTTAATTTAGTGATTGAAAAGGTTAAGTGCAAAATTTATGAAAACTTTTTTGTGTAAAAATTAATTTTATATTTAAGCATGTATAGGCATTTTAACAAAAACATGTACAAAAAAACTATAGATTTCCACATTATTGTCTATGATTAGCTATTGACAGTCATATTCTTCATATTTCTTTCCATATTTTCTTAAAAACATTGTTAGTATATTAAAATCTTGCAGTTTTTTTTCCCCGCATCATGTTTTCCTCAATAGTGTGTTTTAATTAAATTTTTCCTCTCATCTTTGCTATTTTGTTTCCTAGCATTTTTGTCAGACATTCATACGACATTAACACTGAGGCTTTGTTTGGTAGGTGGTAAAGAAAGACAGTGAGAGACAGACAGGAGATGGTGAGAAAGATGACGAGAAAAGGACAAGCACAAGAGGTGTGAGACAAATAAGCAGAGAAGGGTGAGACAGGTTTAGTTTAGTTTAGTTTACAGGGATAATGCACATTAATAAACATAACTGTAAATGTGCCAGAATTAGCCAAAGAGGCTATTTTTCATCTGTAGACCCTTGGTAGAATGTTAAAAAGTCACCCTAAAGCAAAGCATCATTACACCTATACACATCATATGAAAAAATTACGAAAACATAAATGCACAATAAAAAAACATTACTAAAGTATAAAAGCAAATAAATTATCTAGGAAAGACATACAGGAAAGGGGTGAGACAGATGAGGAGAGAATGAAAGAAAGAATAGTGTGAGAGACACATGAGAACAGTAGGAGAGGGGCGATACAAATGAGGACAGAGAGACAGACAGGAGAGCTCCAGCAGACTATCTGTTGTGCTGCATCTGTGTGCAATTAATATCCCATGGAGCCCGAACCTGCAACACCCCTTCCACATGTCCCAGATGAGTGTGTTAAATGAGAAGATCATCAGAAGTGAATCATTTTATCACAGAATTGCTAACAGCTCACCAAAATATCACTTCACTCTGTGTAAGTGTGTGTGTGTGTGTGTGTTTGTTAGAGGAAGAGATCTGTGCATTTATATGTGTGTGATGATGGAATTACTGTGAATGAGCCAACGACAGGAGTTTTCGTCTGAATATCGACACCTACATCCCACGATCCGATTAACTCACAGAATGCAGGGAGGAGAGAGCTGTCTGGGATCTGTTGCCAGGGTACCATCAGCTGTTGCTAGCGCTGATGTGCAATAGATTTACACTGAACCTTTGAGTCGAAGCTTCCAGGAAAGAACTGTGAGAGAGAAAATGTGGCGAATAGATGAAATGAATTCCTTTGTGCATTTGCCATGTCTTTGTGTGTTATCATGAAGAGCCTAGAACTGACGATGCTACACAAATTGCAGGTTAATAATGTGCATCAAGACACATCCCCCCTCCACCACCATCCACCACTAGCAGACACATTTGAGCATAAATTATGAGCTTATTTACACATCCAGCTTCTCATTATAGGTTGACATTTTCATCTCAGCACACACACACACACACACACACACACACACACACACACACACACATACACTTAATCAAAGCTTGTTTGTTCACTATCTCATTCATCCTCAGCGACAGAAAATTACAGCACTGATTACAGAACTATTAAAGTCATTATACACAGATAAAGAAAAAAAGAGAGACAAAGAAATTGATTCCCTTGGTGCTCATTTGGTGCCAAGAGGTTCTCAAACATCCAGGGAACCTCAAAATTCCTTAAAATAAGACTAAACTAGCATTAAAATATGCTTATATTGAAGTCAAGATATTTCTTATTGTAAGTCACCCACAATCTGTCTTTTCTTTAAATAATCAGGACTCCCTCTTAAAAACCTAGATATATAAGGAATGCACATTTTGTATGATTTCTATACCTGGAAAAGTTGTGTAAAATAATAAAATCTTAAAACTCCATAGGCATTTTTATAGTGATTATAATTATTATTTAATTTTTTTAAAAAGATTAAAATAGTTAAAATAATTTAATTAGAGAACCAAATTGTGTTAATTGTTTGGACAAAAAGTTTTACAAATATTTTAATACTTATAAATATTTTATAATATTCTTTTGTGTTCCACAAGATAAAAATTTACACAATTTTTTTTTTTTTAAACACTGAAATTTTAGTGGATAAAATATCCCTTTAAGGGTTACCAATTTTCAATTTAAATATAAAACTCTAAATTGCAAATAGGTTTTTCTGAGGATTAGTGGATGGACAATATCATTATCTCAACACAAGCAATTGAAGTCAACGGAAAAAATGCATCACAACAGGAAAGCAAACGTGTGTATAATCAGTGTAGTTTTAGCACCTCTTAGTTCTGGTGCTACATCTCAAACGCTACTACGACACTCCCGTTGCCAGTGGCAACCACCTGCTCCAGCGCTCTGGATCGGCCCACACTATCACATCTGATCACATCTGCTCGGTCACACCTGTCGCACCTGTCTGGCTCAGAGATTCCGGGCAGGGTGATGAAACGCTGAAGGCTGCAAATATTTTTATTTGTGTTTATCTGAGTAAATACATCCTGTCCAGTATCTCATTGCATTTCCCTTCATCATTATCTGTCTAGTGTTTTCTTCATGTCATTCCACTCCTCCCTCTCTTTTTTTTCCACACACAGCTCTGTTATTAGCTGACGGTAAGTGTGTGTGTTTATGTGTATGTGTGAGGTAAGATGAGGCCATCTGCAGTAATTGTGGTCTTGTCTGCCTCACTTTCTGGATGAACACACACGTGTGTCTCCAGGTTTGTGTGTGTGTGTTGTAACACATGCACGAGAAGATAATTTTTGGGTTGCAGGGGATTTTGAAAGTTCATCCCATCTTTTAGGCTTTTTGGTGTGTATTTGTGGTGTGCATTTTGTTCTGTTGTCCTTCTGAATTGCTCGTTTTTATAGCACAACTCACAGTGGGTTCAGTCTAACAAAGTTTGGCTGTTAATCTATTGTGTGTGTTTGCATGTGTAATCTTCCTAATAACAAAAACTATAATGACAGTTTGCCTCATTCATAAAATAAAAGCGGCACCAATTTCTGTACAAATTTGTTTGTAAAAATTGTGTTACGTAAGTAGTCACATTCGATTCAATGCGACAAGTTACGTAAGAATGTCTTTATGAACATTTTACATCTATGCACATGATGTTTAGTTTGAAGTGCAGTTTATAGTGACCATGTATTAATGAATATTCAAAATAATTATTGCAAGTGCATAAATCACAAAGTCCTTTAAAAGGGACAAAAAGCCCACTTGTTGTGTAGAGTGTAGAGACAGATGCTGATTGATGCATGTAAGTGATCAGTATTTGCTACCGAGTTGTGTATATTTGATGAACTATTATGACACAATCCAACACAGAAGTTTCCTTTTGTCTCTTTATCTCTTGTAGATATTCCAGACAGGAAGTTTTCATCAGAAGAGGAGGAAGCAAGAAGAATAGCAGAGATGGGAAAGCCTGTATTGGGCGAGCATGCAAAAATAGAGATCATCATTGAAGAGTCGTATGAATTTAAGGTACACACACACAATGCCAGAGACCAGCAGTCTTTCGCATTATGGAATCATTTTCTTTATTTGTATTTATGTTAATGTGATACATTTTGTGTTTTTGTGTGCTTGTTGTAGAGTACAGTAGATAAGCTGATTAAGAAGACTAACTTGGCTCTGGTTGTGGGCACAAATTCCTGGAGAGAACAATTCATGGAGGCCATCACTGTCAGCGCAGGTGATTACCAGCACTGAACAATAAGCTTTCAAACCCAAAAAACCCAACCCAAACCCAAAATTTTGCTTTTATTCAGCAATTATACTTTTATTCAACAAGAATGTATTAAACTGATCAAAAGTAATAGTAAAGGCATTTATAATGTTAAAAAAGATTTATACTGCAAATTAATTCTGTTCTTTTGAAATTTATATTCATCTAAGAATCCTGGAAAAGGTGTTTCATGGTTTTAACAAAAAAAATAATTAAGGAATTTTTTTCAATATAATAATAATAAGAAGAAGAAATGTTTCATCAGCAGGAAATCAGCATATTAGAATGATTTCTGAAGGATCATTTGACACTGAAGACTAGAGTAATGATGATGAAAATTCAGCTTTACCATCACAATAATTACATTTGAAAATAAATTCAAGTGGAAAAGTTATTCTAAATTATTTATAATAATTCACAATATTACTATTTCTGATCAAATATATGCAGCTTTGGTTACATACCAAGATTTATTTGAAAAAATCTAGCTACCTCAAACATATGAACAGTAGTGTAGATCATCTCAAAACTCACAGAAACGTACTGAAAGCAACAAAACTCAGTTATCATATAAACATACTCTCATGTTCATATTGCACACAAAATGTTCTATTTCTTTTGTGAAATATTACGCGGCCCACATGAAAACTGAGCCTACAGATCTCCTACACAGTTCTCTTCCATCCTACAACCTTTCTATATTCTAAACAATTTTACTAATTTGATCTTTTCAGATATCAATAAGAAATGTGGTATTATCAGCTCTGTGTGATACGTTTCACTTAGTTTAAATTCATTCCTATAGATTTCCCCCTCAAAATTAAAATGTCCTACATATTAGTCTTTTATGACCCCATGTAGAAATAAAAATGCTGCTCTCACAGTGTGTAGCCTTCAGTTACCGTGACTATCAAATAGCCGGTGTTACCAAGGCAACAGGACTCCCAAATCACCATGGTGTCAAATAGATAGCTTTGCTCAGGTATGCAACTTATGTAATGTGGGTGACACCCCAATACTAACATTTTTCATGTTCTTATCTTTCTACTCCCATTCGTCCTGCCTTTCTTTCTTGCTTCCTTTCTTTCTTCCTGTCTTCCTGTCTTTATCTCAGGAGATGAGGATGAGGATGAAGGGGGAGAGGAACGTCTGCCATCTTGTTTTGACTACGTCATGCACTTCCTGACTGTGTTCTGGAAGGTTCTGTTTGCCTGTGTCCCACCCACAGAATACTGGAACGGGTGGGCATGCTTCATTGTTTCCATAGTGATCATCGGTCTTTTGACTGCTGTGATCGGTGACCTGGCCAGTCACTTTGGCTGCACCATTGGCCTGAAGGACTCGGTCACCGCTGTGGTGTTTGTAGCCCTGGGAACATCTATCCCTGGTGAGGTTGTGTATGCTCTTATTTGCCATTTTAAATGGGCCATATAATATATGCTACTTTTAGTTTATGGTCAGTAAGAATGACTTTTATTCAGCAGTCGCATTAAATTGACCGAAAGGTAAAGATATTTATAATGTGACAGGATTTCTATTTTAAATGAATGCTGTTCTTTTAAACCTTCTAATCATCAAAGAATCCTGAAAAGAAAACCTATTACAGTTTCCAACAACAATATTAAGCAGCACAGCTTTTTTCAACATTATAAAAAAAAAGTTTCTTGAGCATCAAATCAGCATATAAGAATGATTTCTGAAGGATCATGTGACTTCTGCTTTGCCATGACAGTAATAAAATAATGAAAAAAAAAAAAAGTACTTTATTTTTATCAAATAAATGAAGCTTTAAGAGACTTCGTCCAAAAACATTAACATATCTTACTGACCCCAAACTATTGAACAGTAGTGTATAGTGTTTTCCCAGAGGTCCACATATAATTAATAAAGTTGTTTCTGCCAAAATCAATCATAATTTGGTTTTGTATGACCATTTCAAACCCCTCACTGACTCTTGAATTTACTGAGGCCAGTCTGTCTGACATCAAAAAACTGTGAGGGTTTACAAGTCAGTTGTGCTGCTTAGTTTTAATAAATGCTCTTTATTTAACATACAGTTACAGTATGTGTTTATCATACAATTAACTATTTTAGCTCATAAATCGGATTCCTCCTGAATTGCATCCTTTTATTGCTTGTTAATCATAGATTATTACACTATTTTATGAAAGCATCTACATCACATCTCTCTTTTCTCCTCAGACACCTTTGCCAGTAAAGTTGCAGCGGTGCAGGACAGTTACGCAGACGCGGCTATCGGTAACGTGACCGGTAGTAATGCTGTGAACGTTTTCTTGGGAATCGGTGTGGCGTGGTCAGTGGCTGCCATCTACTGGCACATGCAGGGCCGTGCGTTCGAGGTGCAAGCAGGTTCCCTGGCATTTTCTGTCACTCTCTTCACTATCTTTGCCTTCCTGGCGGTGAGTGTCCTTCTGTACCGGCGCAGGCCTCACATCGGTGGAGAGCTGGGTGGCCCGCGCACACAGCGCATCTTCACAACACTCTTTTTCTTCAGTCTCTGGTTTCTCTACATCTTTTTCTCCAGTCTTGAGGCTTACTGTCATATAAAGGGCTTCTGAAGAGAAGAGATGGGGTGGGAACGGGTGGGGGTTGGAAAGAGATATATAGGAGGAAACTTCTATCCGTAAATGACAGACTAAGAGCTAAGAAATAATTCAGAAAGGTCGCTAAGCAGGCATGGATTTGAGCTTTAAAAAAGGAGATTTATTCTTCAGATGCCTTCACGCTGAAGATGAAGAGTGTGAAACATTTCTCTAAGGGGTGGGACAGTCTTAACCTGCAGTCGGAGCTTTTCACAGTCTATATTTTTCTCAACACCTGCTGAGAATGACTTTTTTTTAACGAAATATTTTGGGAAAAAAAATGTATAAAAAATAACAAAAAGAATAAAAGGATACAAAGGACTATTTTCAAATCTGCTTCCAGGATTAGAAATAATATTTCAACAAAAAATTTAAATATATGACTACATGAAATCTGTTATTGAGTGACATTTGATGGACCCATAAAGTTATTATTTATTTTTTTCCTTGTTTAGTTTGGTAAGAACTCACAGAGAATACAGCTTTTACCATCAGGTCCCAGCTAGGGAGAGTGGATCGGAAACACAAAACGCTGAGTAGACAAACGGAGAAGAGAGATGAATATGAACAATGGCTGAACACTGCATTTTCTCCCTGATATTCCTGTATGGATACAATCTGCTTCCATATTTTTTCTGTACTTTTGTGTATTTCCTTGCTGAGTGTTGTTATTTCAAGAATCATGGAAGCTTCAGAGGGTTGCAGAAGAACAGAATGCGAAAAAAAAAAATTAAAATACAGGGGGAAAATGAGGCCTTTCTTTGCAAATGAACATTCATCAAAACGAATCACTAGTGTATTTTCTGATAACACTGAGAGTGCACTGCATCCGCTATTACAGTTTTTGTTTTTTTGTTTGTGTTTCAGTCTTTCAGTGTCATTGAACAAACATAAAGCACCCCTGAAGAAATCTCCCACCCCCACTTTACCTTAGTGTGTCCCTCTATATGGAGTCACATGACCATTTAACCAGGAACTCCTTAAGTGCGCATCTAAACAGTGTCTGAAGTGTCAGTGATTGTTGGTGGTGAATTCTGAGTATTTTTCATTGGGTCCTTTAATGTGGTTTGTAATGTTTACTGGCCTTCGGTCCAGGAAAGACTGAGAATGGATCAGTACAAACAGATTAATTTAACGTAGTGATGCGAGTTTTTTGGATTTCAGGAAGCAGTAGAGAAATTTTGGGCAAAAGTTTAAATAAATGGTTCACCTAAAAAAATAAACATTGGCTGGAAATGCACACACCCTCAGACCATCCAAGATGTACATTAGATGAGTCACTTGCTCACCAATGGATCCTCTGCAGTGAATGGGTGCCATCAGAATGAGAATCCAAACAGCAGATAAAAACATCACAATAATCCAAAAGGAATCCAAATGACTCCAGTCCATCATTTGATTTCTTGTGAAAATCTGCTATTTGTTACAAACAAAACCATCAAAAAAAGTGTGTGAGTGTGAGTACATTTTCAGCAGTTTTTCATTTTTGGGTGAATTATTCTATTAAAAAGCAGTCATCAATTCATCTGACTGACTAAAGTGTTTCTGTGCCTATTTTTGCTGTAGTGAGCTGAGAAGCAATGAGGTGGGTGGGATTTCTGTATTATTTGGGGAAGGGATGTCATAAAGAATTGTTTAGGATGGCCAATAAGAGCCCAGAACCAAAGAACAGAACTTAGGCTGCCACCCAGAAGCTGCAGTGGTTCTCTGGGTTAGTGAGCTTTCCACTCTTGTATGTTCGTACAACTCCTACATTTTGTGTGTGTGTATGTGTGTGTGTGTGTGTGTGTTTTGACATGTTTCTTGTTTGCTCATTTCAAATACAGGCCAAATCAGTTGTATCCAGGACACCAGTGTTGGGATTACAACAATTACATATGTACTTCATTTTTATTATGTTTACATTCAAATACAGTACAGCTGTGTATGTGTTGCTTGTGGGTGAGGGTAATTGAAAACACATTTATTGTCTGAAAATCCCTTCATCCAAATTGCAAATGGACCTGCTGGCGTCGCTTCAGCCTGCTCTGTGCTTCCTACTCAGTGACTACTCAGTTCATAATCGATGTGCTTTACAGAAAAACGTACAAGAATCACACAGAAATCACATCAAACCACACTGAACATCAGTGCTCTTTATGACTCATACAGGCTCATGTTCATGAGTTTTTAGTGTTTGAACTTGTTGTTGTATGCAGAAAGGCAGGAGTGTGTATTAGCTTAGCTAAACAACAAACACTTTCTTTATCCACACACAATGACATTGTGAGCATGTACTGCCTACACAGACAGCTTCATCTACATCTACTATATGCAACTAATTATGCTGCTTTCTAAGATGCTTTGTTTTGGTGGTATTCGTTAAGGAAAATCTCTTATTTTCCAAAAATTATTGTTAAGAATTGTTTAATATTCTAATTTAAAATACGCCCCCCCCCCCAAAAAAAAAAAACTCAATAAGTAATTTATATTACCTGATATGTACACTACCATTCTGACAAGTCAGTAAGATTTTTTCTTTGTTGGTTTTTTAAATATAAATAATACTATTTTATTCACAAATGTATTATTTATATGAATTGATCAAAAGTGAGAGTAAAGACCATTAATGTTACAAATAAGTGCTGCTTAAAATTTCTAATCATCAAAGAATCCTGGAAAAACTGTATAATGCTTTACACAAAAATATTAAGCAGTGCAACTGTTTTTGACATTGATAATAATAAGACATTTTTGTTGAGCATCAAATCCACATATTAGAATGATTTCTGAAAGATCATGTGACACTGAAGACTGGTGTAATGGCTGCTTAAAATCAGCTTTCATATCATCACAGGAATACATTTTGAATAATGCATATATTGAATAATTTCAATATATAACTGCTTAATGCATTTTTGACCAAACAGATGCAGCCTTGCGCTGTATTTTTTATGCAATCACATTTTTAGCTTAGCAACATGATAACAAAACTCCTTTGAATCATTTATGAGTCGAGACTCCCAAGGAGCACAATTTACATGATTTGCTGCAAATGTAAAGTGTTCCAAATCAGTCACTTTTGATGTTCCCTGTGTAGGCAGTAGACAACAAGGCAGCTCAAAAGGTTTTGGAACACAGCCACTCACACACCTCATAAGCTGTTCTGTGCACCAGTATTAGGCATGATAAAAAAAAAAATGTAAATGACGAGAAATATAATTAACACAGTATTCAGCTTGAATGCTCTGCTACTTTCAGCGAACTGCTTGTATTCTGCCAGCATGTGTTGTTAATTGTGTTTGGTGTGAGTCAGTGGGCAGCTAAAGTAGATCACAGCAGATCTTCACCACATTTGTGCACATGTGTGCATGTGTATTTTTGAGATGGTTGGTGGTAAAATAGCAGTCTTATAAACCTTCTTTGCCAGTTTGGCTGACTTGGCTTATGGTCACGCTCAGAGTTCGGCTTAAACTTAGTGTGTTTAGGACTCTGTATCAGCCTGGATCAGATCACATACACACCTATGCACTCACACATGCACACTTGAGTTAACTAAACATTACTGAGGGTTATTATGAATATTGGGGTGGGCCTTCATGTAGGATGGTTGAGCATGAAAATCAGCTGCAACTACCAGCTTTGAACTTTTTCTACTGCCAGCTTACACTTCCAGCTGTTTAGATGCAGGTGAACTGGTTTACAAGAGATTTCAGATGATGTCACTTATAACCGTAAAGTCACACAAGTCTTATAAATGTATCAGGGGTCTGAGTCTCTCTCTCTCACACACAAACACACTCCTCTTCAGCCTGGTGATGAAGCAGATGGTGGTTATATTCATCTATTGTTGTTTTCTTTCTTTTTGTTTTGTTTTTTACTCTTCTCTCACCAAAAAAAAAAAAGAAAACATGTTTTATTTTCAGGGAATTATGCATGAAATTTACCTTAATTTATGTCCGCTGATTTATTTTGAATTATTTTGGTCGACAGAAAAATAAAAAATAAAATGTATTTGAAAAATTTGATATCAGTTTGGATTCATTTTATCTGGTCTAAGTATTTCCATCAGATTGTGCCACTTGATCACCGACAGTTACAAATGTATCTCATTTGATAATAAAATCATATTCTTGCTATATAAGTAGGGTAACAGTTGCGGTAACTGAATATATAATTAAGTACATTTTAACCACACACTTTAGCTTTCTTAGCAAAAACTGTTTTTTTTCCCCATAAGTCATGGGTGGGGAAAGTTGTCTCGCGTGTTATAATACCATAAACACTGATATTAAAACACATTTCTTAAATACGATGTTTGTGTGATAAAGTTTTTTTTTTTTTTTTTTTTTTTTTTGCATGGATTACTTTTGTTGCTGGATTTTTTTTCCCACAATTATTTTCCTGATTGGGGCATGTTGTTTAAAGTCGTATAAAGTATGTCTGTACCTACAAAAAAGCTATTCACTGGTGTAAATGTGTGACAACTAACCCCAGTCTAGTTTTATAAACTGATCTCCTTGTCCCTTTCAAAGAAAATGTGCTAAAACAAGCTACTAACGGTATTTTGGACTATTTGTTGTGTCAGAAATGTATTGATCTTTCTTCTCGACTCAACCTTTTTCTAGTGCGGCGGCGCGCTGTCCAGCCCCGTGGTGCTGAAATTATTATCCCGCATTTGCTGTGATAGAGATTTAGTGGGCGGGTCTAATAAAGAGGAGAGACGATTGATGCACCACTGCGTCAATCAAAGCGCAGCAATCAGGAATTCGTTAACACACTGGAATCATGTGCTGGGACTGGGAGGGGTTGAATGCTTGCTCAGGAGCGGTTGAGGGGTGCGGGCATTGTTGTAGCCAATTACAGCAAAATGTGGCTTATGTTCGGGACCGAAAGATCATCTAATGAGCCGAGGCGGTTCCTTATGAAGCGTGCAGCAGGTCTGGAGCTCGTTGAGGCGAGAGGTTTCTCGGATTAATTGCTACTAATGCTGCGGCTTTGCGCCTGGTCTTGAGTTCTGCGACAGGTGAGGAGCTGAACCGGGGCGGGTCGCCCTTATGGATCGGCAGCATGGATGCTTTCAGTTTCCCCATTAACAGCAGCGGCGACCCGGACAGCAAAGACGGCGATGAAGCCGCTGAGCCCTGGCCGGGAGCTTGTCTCCTCGGGGTTGGCCCTGAGGCGGTGGCGACCCCGTCCGGAGCCGGATACTGGACCGCTGTGTTCGATTACGAAGCTACCGCCGAGGATGAGCTCAGCCTACGGAAGGGGGATCGGGTAGAGGTGCTGTCCAAGGACTCGCTGGTGTCCGGGGATGAGGGGTGGTGGACAGGTGTGATCGGGGACCGGGTCGGTATTTTCCCTAGTAACTTCGTGAGTAACGGCATCTCGGAGAAGATTCGGGACACGCCGGAGGACTATGGCGATTATTCGGTGCCTCGGTTACACTGTAAGTAACCTTATATCTGTGTAGGCCTACTACATAAACATATAATAGCCTACATTTACCTTCGTAGTATGTTTTATGTATTGGGTTTAGTTGTTGTGCCCCACACTAATCAGTAACCACATTAACACAGCTTGTGCTGCACATATTCTCCCTCTAACGTTACTGAGGGGGGAAAATCCCTAAACCAATCTAAGATAGTTTACTGATCTTCCATCATGTCTAAATTGGAGCTCTGGTCTCCCAACCTGACTAGTTAAGAAGTCCCAAAAAACCCTCTAAATTAAGTCAACTGACTAGGTTAGGAGACTAAGACCAAACAAGCTTAGACATGGTAACAGGTTTCAGGCTGTCCCAAAATGGTCTTTAGCTGGTTTATCAGCACTTGTTTTCTAAAAACCAGCTGATATCTAGTCAGAGATTGTCTAGCAGCTAACAGCTGTCATGTTCCAAAAGACTGCTACAATCTTAAAGGAATAGTTCACCTAAAAATATTTTTTGGTGATCATTTACTGACCCATATTTACTCCAAACCTGAATGACTTACTTTTATTTAGTTGCAACACAAAAGAAGATATTTTGAAAACAGGATTGGGCCCCATTGACTTCACTGTATGGACAAAAAAAACCTGAGACATTTTTCAAAATATTTTTCATTTTGGGTGAATGTTCCCTTCATATGGATTTTCCAGCAGCCTCCTCACATTAAGATTTGCTCCCATTCAGATTCAAGTCAGGCACTGATTTTTATTGATGGGTCTCATTCCAATTCATTCCAGCATTATTCAGTGCAGTGCACATCTCGATTCGTATGCCACACCAGACTCCGTAAAACATTTTATTGGTGGCAAGGTTTTTCCTCATACTTTAGGTCATATAGTGTGTTTGTTGATAAGGGGTCTTCCTTTAATTATTTTTATGCAAATTTAATGTGTGTTTGTGTTGTGCTCTGTGCTTGAGATTTAGAAGCATATCTGCTATGTTTTGCATCTTTCATGCTCTCTGTTATCATCTTAGTGCCCTTGTGTTATCAGTCACATGTCATGTGTTGTTGATGATAGTCTGCTTTTCCTAAATGGTTGCTGGCCTACTTTTTATCATGTGGTTCTTGCCAGCTGCAATATTAATAAAAGACACAGTGGCCCAGACACACCTTATTCCCAATGGCTGAGAGGAGACGATCGCATGCATATCTTTGTTTTCTGCTTTCCATTTTCTCCCATGTCAGCCATCATTTTTAAAGCACATATCCCACCATGTGAAGCTTTATGCCAGTTTATTTCTTCCTGGATCTAACAGGCATTTTAGCTGTTTTTCATATGAATGGCACACAAATCATAATAAGTTCCTGTTTGTTTTCATGTTTAGACCCTTTATAATTCAACCTCTCAAATAAACATGCTTACCCACAGTAATCTTATTAATAATAACAATAACCATTATCAATAATAACTGAGCTTCAATAATAAATGAGCACTAAATCAGCATATTAGAATGATTCCTGAAAGATCATGTGACACTGAAGACTAGAGTAATGATGATGAAAATTCAGCTTTCAGTAATGTAATAAATTAAATTGTATAATATTTAATATAGAAAACAGTTATTGGAAGTTGTAATGATATTTCACAATATTACTGTTTTTACAATACCGTTTTTCAAAGAAATTCAGCTTTGATGTGCATTAAATTTTTCAACTGATAGTGTAATTATTTAAAGTAAACAGGACACATCTGTAGCAGTGTTTTTAACCTATATTCTCTCTTTCTCTTCAGTTCTTCAGATAGATTTCAGTGAGCTGACGCTGGAGGAAATGATTGGGGTTGGAGGTTTTGGAAAAGTGTACCGTGCCATTTGGAAAGGGAAGGAGGTGGCAGTGAAAGCAGCTCGACGGGACCCCGATGAGGATGTATCGCAGACATTGGAGAGCGTCTGTCAGGAGGCCAAGCTCTTTGCCATGCTGAGACACCCCAACATCATGGGCATTCTGGGAGTGTGTCTGCAGGAGCCCAACCTCTGCCTAGTGATGGAATATGCACGTGGTGGGCCGCTCAACCGGGCCCTGGCTGGGAAACGGATCCCTCCACACATAGTGGTGGACTGGGCGGTACAGATCGCACATGCCATGCTGTACCTGCACTGCCAGGCCATTGTACCCGTCATCCACAGAGACCTCAAGTCCAGCAACAGTAAGATATTATTAGACCCTATGCCAGGCATTTTGAAAAGTTTTAATGCCAAGTGCCCAAAATTATTATAATCTCCTTTCTAGGGCCCCTCTCCCTAAAATATAATGGCAGCCACATAATTTCAAGTAGAAAGATACATTTGTACATATTATAAAGAGAATAAATGTTGTATCTAAAATAAAATAATAGGATAATATTATTTATATTTTGATATATTTTATGTAAAGAAAGCAGAGTATTTATTTTGTACTAAGTTGATAGAGTATCTTTTTTCTACCAAATATATTTCCGTTTTTTTTCTACCCACTATTAGAATAATGTAAGATGTATAAACCTTTAAAACTATTTGTTTTCAAATTTAGTATACTAGGACTGTCACTGGAATGAAATACGTTTTCAATAAGTGTTTAAAAAGGAAAATGAAAATGAATGAAACAGAAATAATCTCAAAATTATTATTATTAGTATTTTGTTAACATTTAATTCTGAGATATTCAGATAATTAATATCAAAAGTTAACATGGTAACTTTGACAACTTTAAAAATAATAATAATTTTGCGAAACCTTTTTTTTTTTTTGTTCTCAGATTTCCCCCAACACCCCTTTGTGGCCCCAGATTTGAAAACCCATGGAACATGGAGCAGTTTTATTGTCTGCTTTTTTCATGTGTATGTGGTTGTTTGTGTATTGTAAAGTATTCATGGAAGGAGTGTGTTTTTGTAGCTGGAGGGCTTGGCTGGTGTATTGGCTCTCTGAGTGTGTAAGTGGTTTGTAATCATGTGTTTGGCAGTTGACTTGTCTGATTGGATCCTGTAAACCCAAAGCATATTACAGAGGATTTGCACTCACCTTCACTCCCTACCACTTGATTGGCCTCTCGAAGCATGTCTTGGGCTCTCATAGGCCATTTAGTTATGTTTAGGATAGGACCTTGCTGACAATTGGATGCTGTAGTTCAAAGATAAGTCTATAAGCTTTTCATTGGCTGAGTTATGAAAAAACAAAGTCAGTTAATTTCTAATGACCCAAACTTAGACAAAAACACACATAATGTCACAGCCAAGTTGTGATGTACATAAAGAAGCATTTGAACTGTAAATCTACTCAACCAACCATCACTGGATTTAATTCATTACCTTTTTCATTCATGTAATACAATGTTCTAATGAGGTTTAGAGTTGCTGAAGTTGTTACAGTGACGGCTTTGACCAATTCAGCACCACTCTGGTGGACAGCTCTTATACAAAGCTGGCTGTCATTTAAATGCCAAACCTCTGTTTCATGTATTTCATCATCATTATTGACATTAACTCCGTCCCACAGTTCTGATTCTGGAGCATGTGGAGAATGATGATCTGAGCAACAAGACTCTGAAGGTGACAGATTTCGGTTTGGCTCGGGAGTGGCATCGGACCACCAAGATGAGCGCGGCGGGGACGTATGCCTGGATGGCCCCTGAGGTCATACGCTCCTCGACCTTCTCCAAGGGCAGTGATGTTTGGAGGTGGGTGCAAGGAATGTGTATGTGTGTGTGTTTGTGACCTAGCTACACTAAAGGCAAGTTATTCCACATGGCAGCCATCTTGGCTTCAGCATCTCATACTGTCCCTGTGTAAAAAAACCCCACACAATTAATTTGAGAATATTCTCCAGAAATGTCGTAAAACAGGTTAAAATAAACTTCAAAAACATATATTGTTTATGAAATGTCCATATAATGAAATTAGATTAGTTTTTGATTAGTCTGTAGTTTCTGTCATTTGCTATAAATACTATGGAAAAAAATATATATGTATATATATATTACAATTACATACATACAATTACAATTTGTATGTGTATGTATACACACACATACAAACACACACACAGTTTACCTTAAAATTACCTTATTATATTTATTATATGAATATATATATAATGGGAGCAAATCATACAGTTGTTGCACGACTTGTATAGCCAAAGTACAGTTTTATTTATCAAACTATAGGTCTCAGATAGCAGTGACCAATAAAGGTTTTGGTTACCATGGTAACAAACAAATGGTGTCATTAGCCCAGTTTTTGGTGCTGTGCTGTGCTGTGCTTAGCTATTAGTGTCTGAATTTTGCTTCTCATCACAAGTTCTGATTACAGAGTACAGAAGGGGAGTGATGGATAGTAAAGAGATATAAATAGAAAGCTTCTTGATACGCGTCAAAGCACTGTGGTTCTTAACTTCTTTAGATACTTTGTTCTCTACCTGCATTAACAAGGTGTGATGGGTTTGTTGTGTCTGTGTGGCTGCAGAAACAGCTGGTTGTACTCCATTTGATTTACTGTTACTGTAACTTGAAATCTACAGTAATATATATATATATAATTTGTAGTGTTTTTTAGTGTTCATTTATAGCCAAACTGTACCAAACCTTTTTTTTTCACCAAACAGTTTGGTCAGGAATCTTTCAGACTGTCTACAAGGCAATTTTTTTTTGCCCAGTTTGCCACTGAAGCACATATTTTACATTTTGAAAGAATATGACACTACAAAGACACACTTTGAAATGTTAATACAAAGTTTTCTGTTTACTTGGGAACACAATACCTGTCATCCATTTTATAGTGTTGCATTTTTATAGGATTCTGCTAGTCATTGCACAAAAAATGTTGGTGACAGCTTGTTACATTAGTAGGTTTGTTTAAACTTCGAACTCTTTGTATGTCTGTCTCTTTCTCTCAGTTATGGTGTTTTGCTGTGGGAGCTGCTGACAGGAGAGGTGCCATTTCGTGGCATTGATGGTCTGGCGGTAGCTTATGGTGTGGCCATGAACAAACTGTCCCTGCCGATCCCCTCCACATGTCCTGAGCCATTTGCCCGGCTGATGGAAGGCACGAAAATCTCATATACAACAGTTCTACTGTAACGTATTAACTTAAGAACTGTATGTAACTAAATTAAAATACTGTCATCATTTACTCACCCTCCAAAGGTGACAAATCAGCATAACAAGTATCAAAAACCGGCAGCTATGCTTGCCAGAAATTCACCATAAAAAGTACTGTGACATCATTTGTAGTATTGGGACGCCTTAATATTTTACAACTTTAAATAAATAAATAGAACAAAATAAAATACTACGGTATATGAAATATATATACAGTTTATTTAAAAAACTTTTTAATAATGAAGTAATACTAAATAGAAGTAATTTAGCTCTTAAGGTTAACATAAAAATAATGTGTTAATGTTTCTGGTATAACAGTATGCCTGTATATTTTACAATTTATGTTATGTAACATACTGTTAACATTCCTATACTTGAAGCACCAGTATCTGTTTTTTCTTTTTACCATAAAATCTACTGATAACCTCCATAATAATACAGGTTGTAAAATAGAAAGCAATGTGATAAATCAGAGCATTCTCCATTTTGTGTTATGGGGGGGGGGGGGGGGGGGGCTCATATAGTAAATAATGACAGAATTTTCATTTTTGTTCGAACTTTCTTTTTAATTGAATGAGTTTGAAGACAATATATAGAAGGCTCATTGTCCCACTCACACCCCATCTCTGAGTGCTCAGCTGGCGTTCTTTTCAGCTGACCGTCAGTCTGAGGTGTTTGTTTTTCTCACCTGCTGTAGACTGCTGGAATGTGGACCCTCATGCAAGACCCCTCTTCACCAGTATTCTAGACCAGCTGATGGCTATCGAGGAGTCGGGCTTCTTTGAAATGCCGGCAGAATCCTTCCAATCCCTTCAGGATGACTGGAAGCTGGAGGTTCAGGAGATGTTCAGCCAGCTCAGAGCCAAAGAGAAGGTTTACATGTTCTCAAAAGCTGTCTAAATAAGGACATACCATTGACTTTTTTATATATATATATATAAAGCTATAAAAATACATTGTACTACTGAATAATTCAAACACTTTGCCTCAAAGCCTCAAAGAAAACCTTTTGTAATTTTAAAATAAAAAAGCATATACTAATCAAAAGTTTGCGATTGAAAAGGTTTGCTTTTTATTTGATCACAAACACAGTAAAAGCACAAATGTTGGGAAATATTGTTACAGTTTAAACAAATAGTTTCTGTTTTCTTATATTTTAAAATGTAATTTATTCCTGTGCTGCTTAATATTTTTGTAGAAACCGTGATAAATTAAGATTCTTTGATATTTAGAAAGCATTTATTTGAGATTGAAATCTGTTGTAACATTGTGTTTTATGTCACATATTTGATAAAGTTAATGCATGGAAGTATTAATTTCTTTCAAAACAATTCTTAAATCACTTACACTTACTAAGTAAAAGTAGCAAAAGAACTTTAATTTCATCTTGAAATATATTAATCAGAAAAAGTATCAGGACACCGCAGTCAAAAGATTTTGTAAACATTTTATTTGCAGTGTAATCTCTGTTCAATTTACTGTTGTGGTGGTAATGCTCGTTAAACTCCTTAATGGATGTGTGCCAAAAGAATTTACCAGATTATACACACTACATAGAGCACAATGATGAGTAGGCTGGATCTCACAACTTCTCTGTCTTGCTGTAGGAGTTGAGATCCTGGGAGGAAGAACTGAGTCATGCAGCTGTACAGCAGAAGTACCAGGAAGAGGCTTTAAGGCAGCGGGAAAAGGAACTGGCAGAGAGAGAAATTCACATTCTGGAGCGAGAGCTCAATGTCATCATTCACCAGCTGTACCAAGAGAAACCCCAAGTTCAAAACCGTCATGGAAAGTTCAGGTGCAGTCGACTCAAACTTCGTGACGGGAACCGCATCAGCCTGCCCTCTGGTTAATATTTCATAGTATTAAATAAAGAATTCATACAAATAGCAGTACTCATGTGAAGCACACCAGATTCAACTCACATTTGATTTCATTAGATTCACATTTGGTAAAATAGCAAAATTTTTGACTATTTTATTGATACTCTTTGCTCTTAAATAAATTACAGTCATTGAAGCATATTTCTCACACTTTGTCTGTTATCTTGAAGTTTTTCACAGTGGATTGTGGAATTACCTGAATGCAAGTTTAAGTAATGTGAATGTTTGTTTATATAATGGTATGTATATGTTTCAGATTTCCAGCATAAGATTACAGTCCAAGCTTCTCCTTCTTTGGACAGGAGGTGGAGTCTCTTGTGCAGTAACTCCACCCCTCCAAACAGCCCCTCTGTTTTGCCACGCCTCCGAGCAATCCAGTGTAAGTGTGTTCATGGATCTGATTGATTTTGTGTATATAATTGTGAATATTTGCGTCTGTATATGGCCAGATTCCTAATATAGAACATCCTTCATGCTGACAGTGACCCCTGGGGTTGGAGGTCAAGCCTGGGGCCGTAATGCTGCATTCCAGTATGATGAAGAGGAGGAGAGGAAGACTTTACGTAAGAAAGGCAGAACGCAAAGGGAACACAGCGCTGATGAGAGGTGTGCATTTATGTGTGTTTCTAAACAAAGCATAAACCTTTATCAAATGTTTATACAATCACAGCATGTATTCCTAACTCAGTCTGAGGACTCCTAAAGAGGACAGTCGGCAACGTTCCTGCAGTGCTCCAAACCTGCGACGTTCCCCCAGACACAGTCCTGCTGTTCCTGGCGTGTGCAGCCTGGCAGAGACTGGTAACAATCACATTACACTTGATTTTTGGATTCGGAATGTTTTCTTTTTAGAATCTCCATTTGGAATTTTTGCCTATACTACCTCCTAGTTGCAGTCACAATAATACTGATGCACTGGACTTCACATAGAGAGAGAACTGACTGTCGACATGAAATAGAAATTCAACGTCACTTTTCTAAATGCATCTTATTGATCTCCTTGTGAAAGAACCATCCATAAATAATTTCCTCTTTCAGTAATTCAAATTCAAATTCCAATTCTGCAACCTGTGGATTGTGGACAAATTCAAATTTTTGCCCAACTCTGTGTCACAAGGCCATGCACTCCTAAGTGGATACTTTCAATCACATAACATTGATAATTTGTGACGCTGACATTATGTTGGCATCATTGCATCATGCTGATGCATATGTTTTCATTACTTTGACATTTCTGTCATCTCATTAATAATAGATCAGTTTAAGCTCATCTAACTACGGTAGGCTGAAATGTCACAGAAATGTCACATATTTTTTACATTATAATATTTACAACAAAGGGAAAAAAAACATAAATCAAAAAATCATGTACAGTAACTGACAAGATGTGAGTTATAGTGGTTATGGTGCAACTTTGTGAAATCTTTCTCTCCCCACTCGTCTCTGTAGAAAATGAGGACTGCTGCTTCCAATCAGAGTCAGCTGACTCCCCTGGACAATCATACCTCTGCATCCCGTTCCACAGGGATGGATCCACTGTGGACAGTTACGGCATGGAGTGTGGCATAACTGGAATGGCTCCTGATGTTTCCCCCAGTTATACATGGCGGAGCCCCAGTGGATGCCGTAGATCAGAACTGGTGTTGCTGAGCTGTGGGGCGGCTCTGGCTGCTGTCAGTTTAGGTCAAAATCTATTGGACCTGGTGCGTGTGGAAGAGAGTGTACGTCCGCGGTGGGAAGGGCTGTTTCACCGTACCGGGGGGCAAAGTCATGGCGCCAGCCCACCCACGCGCAAACTGTTCAAACGGGAAAGCCCCCGTCGCCCTCCCCCTCTCCCCACATCCCTCACACTCCTGTCTCATTCATCTGTGTCTGACTGTAACTCAACCCGTTCTCTCCTGCGCTCTGACAGTGAAGAGCTGCTTGTGCTACATCCACCTATGCCCCTTGCTCCGCTCCCTGGACAGACACCACCTCCACTGAACCCACTGGTCAACACCCATCTGGAGAGCTTTAAACACCACCCTCGGCAGTCTCTGACACCTACACACTTGCCCTCTGTGCCCATTGCCGCCTGCAGGCTTCATCGTACACCTTCAGATGGCGCGATAAAGATGGGGTGCCCGCCTCTCCCTAACAACCACAATTCCACCCCTACCACACCCTCCAAAACAACAGGTGAGAAATTAATGCAAACCTCTGGGTCAATGACAGGATGCTTATGTTTTTGCCCGGATATTAATAAAAGAAATAGGCGTGGTACTGTTCTGATATAATAAAGAATAAGTCTCAATAGAAGAATGCCATTCTTAAAAAGAAACTCTTATTAGGTAGTTTGGCATAATCTTTAATTAATATTTATTCAGAAAAAAAGCAACTTTCTTGTTTATTCATATTAAAATATTCCAAAATTAATATTTGTAAAATAATAATTGTTAACTTTTTTGTTTCAAATAGTTGTCAAAGTCATGCGGCAACCAACATGCCAAACATACAGAAAAAAAATATATAAAAAATATATTTTAGGACTTTGACTGTTTCAAAATCACAAGTCTTTTAAAATTAGATTCATTAATTGTCATATTAATTCATATATTATAAACAAATAAAAATATAATATATGAATATAATTCGGTGTAAATAATTTTATTTATAAATAATTATATATTATATAGTATATTAAATATATAAATAATATGTATAATAACTTATAAACTATTAAATATTGGTTTATATATATATTTGAATTTCATTGATAATTAAAATACAGATTTTTATGGTGTAAATAGGTAAAATAGGTAAAAATTATACTTTTTATTTCACATGTAAACTGCATTGTGTAATTAAATTGAAACATTTCTTAAAAATGGTATAAAAGTTTTGTAAAACCATGTAAAAACCAACATGACTACAAAGAGTACATTTAGATATAATTTGTCTTAACTTGCGTTTTAAATTAGATATTCCCTTCCTTTTAAAGGGGACATCAGATGACAGTTTTCCACAAGTTGGTATGATTCTTTAGCATCTTCATGAAATGTCTGCAACATACTTTTTTTTTTAAATTCCTAAATGATCGTGTAAAAACATCAACATTTTAACCTCGTCAAAAACAACTCTTGTTCCCAGCATCCCGTTTCGGTGCATGTCTCTTTAAATGATAATTAGCTACTTCTCACCCCACCCCTCTCTTCCATGGAAGAGGAATGGCATTTGCAAATAATCATTAAAAATATAAAGTGTGAGACTTACTTCTTCTGGAGGTGCAGCTAGATCATTCACGAATAGTGTGTACTGATCCATCCTCGAGCATTAACATTAAAAACAAAACTAATTCATTACATCCTCAGTGGATCTGATGTCAGGAGAAAGTGAAGACTCTTTTGTTCACACTTACATTCAACTACAAAACACCTGCATTGCTTACGAGACATTTGTTGTCACTTCAGCTGCTCAAGCAAGGAGAAAATGGCGGACAGCGTACAACTGACTGATGGGCAGAAATATACAAATACAGGACAGACCGTTAGCGTTCCTGGGTGGGGCCTGAGCAGTATGATGGTATGATGGATGACTTGATAATTGAGATTGTATAAGTTTTTGGGGGATTAAAAAAAGAGAAGTGAATGGATTTGTGTCATTGTAGGGTGGTTGTGTACATACACTGATAAGACACATTTGTATTCAAACAACATGTAAAAGTAAATTTTGCATCCGATGCCCCCTTTAAATGAACACAACAACCCCTTAATTAACACAACAAGTGGTCTGAATTCCTTTTACATAAATTGATTCAGTTCATAGCTATAATTTGTTTTCATTTTGTGCCTTCTATAATGCTTTTTGTGTAGTGACTCCGTGGAACTTAAGTGAGGACCCCCGACTTCCTGATCCAAATCTCATCTTCCCACCTACGCCATGTTAGCGCTTCCAACCTGAGCGTCCCAAGATTCTGGACTTCCTGGGTAGGCCCCGCCCTTGTCCACGAGCTCGCTGTGGATCCCAGTGGGGTGAATCTCCCACCCACACGTCCAGCACTGAAACGCAATCAACTGTGAAGTTTAGAGGAGGTGTGGCTGTCCTGCCTACACCAATAGAACCACCAACCCCCTGTTCCCCTTGGGACCAACTGGATAAAGGACAATACAGGGATGGAACACGGCCTCTCTCATCAGATCCTCAGAAACTCAGATCCATCAGAAACTCACCTTGCAGAGTGCGATCAGGGTTTTGCTCCTGATTTCACCCCTCTCTCATAATTTAATCCTACTTGGTATCAGATGTAGCATTTAGACTATCAAGTCAATACAAGGGGGAATTCTGGATACCCTGGAGAACAAAACCCTGCTTAAACCACACTAAGAATGTTTGTTTACCTTTAGCAAACTTTAGATTTAAGATGGACTTAGCTGGTTTAAGACAGTCTCCAAGCCTGGTCAAGCTAGCTGGGTGGACAACTGGTCGCCCAAGTGCCCAAAACCCCTCTTAAACCATCCAACAGACCAACTTTATTGGACTAGAAGACCATCTAAGTCCAGCAAACCAACTTGGCCTGGTTTGAAATGTTTTTTTTTCTTTTTTTTCCAGAAGCGTATATAACTATACACTATGTTAAAAACTGATCTTAGTGATATGGATTAATTACCCTGCATAAACCAAAGGTGCTTGGTTTTGCATAATCCAGATGCTGTTCTGGTCTAAACATTTTCACAACGTTTTCATAAGCTCTTCTTGAGTAATCTTAATCGAATCTCCGCCATGCATATTAAGCTATCATATAAAAATACAGTCCAGATGTTTCTTTAATTGCCGGACTGATTTCTGAGTGCTTTAGAAAAAAAGTACAGGGTCTGCAGCTGAGATATTGAAAGACATTTATCAGGACATTTTTTTTATTTGCAAAAAAAAAAATATTTTTTTATTCATACTGAGAGTGTATTATCTCAGCTGTCCTGCTGCACTTATTGACTTCCTCTCTGTATGTACTGTACACAGGTCTGCATGTTTATAGTAGATTTAGCTCTCTGAACACGGCACTGAATTAGCTGGGGAATATTGGACAGTTTATTTCTGGTACTCTTTGCAGTTTTCAGGTTTTATTTGTCATACATTAATCAGATTGTACACCTTTAGAAGTGCTTTTTCCAGTCTCATGAATGTATAGTTCTGTCATACTTCTCATATTTAGACCATTCGAGATCACACATTTTTTTTTGTGGTTTTCACTGTAGCATGAAACACATAGTCTTTCACAAATAATATTCTTGTTTAGTGACCTCTTCACTATCCAAACCACCAGAATTAAACATGGGGAAACATTTTTAAGAGAAAGGTTAGAATGTATTGGCTCTAAATTTGCAGCTATACAATAATCAGGTACATTATTGCAGTCTTTCGGTGTTGTGCATTGGCAGTATGTGTGGTGTGATGAGTGTGTGTGTGTGCTGTTATGCATGCAATTCAATGTAACTGGTGGATTCCAAGGTGTACATGCATTGAATTTTGTTTCAACATTTTTGAGAATTCATATTGAATTAGTTTTACATTTTTAGTAGGCTTTTGTGCAATATTTATTAATGTAAGTTTACACATTTATTTATTTAAAATATTATAATTTTTTGACAAATTGCTAAGAAACATTTCTGTCTGAATTTCTGGACATGTTCAGACATGCAAGGTGAACATTCTTTTGCTCATGTTCACAGCAGTGTTGTCCTCCGTCTCTCAATCCAATCTTTCAACTCTACACTGGCAAAAATGTCCTCTAAAAGACAAAACAACATTTTTTTGCCAAAACACAGTAGTGCTTGTTTCTGTCTACCCATTTCTTTGACCTGAAACCAGATTTAGAACATAATTTTTCATGCACATAGCAAAAGGAACGCAGAGTACTGGCACGGAAATTTGGCTGGGGAACTTTCACTTCATTCCATCTGGATGTGGAACAGGGTGTATTTTTCTGGCTTAAAGGAATGTGTAGCCATCATCAGTAGCATCTGCTATCATTTATCAGCACAATCACTGTTGTCCTGAAGAGCAGGTATTTTGGGTTCAGACGCTGCTGCTATGAAACTTGTACTTGCACCTGAGCACATTAAACTTGTGTAAGAGCTGAATTAAAGCCCTGAAATGCTGAGATGTGGTGTTTTGTGACTGACTGTCTTGGAGTAGAGTACTAGAGGATGATTTACACATATTATTATCATCATCACAGCAGGTGAATGAGACTACACTAAATGCATTCTCTGTTTCACTTAACAAGCATTAAGACAAGACAACCCCATTATTTTTCCATGCGCTAGTCTCATTTAAAACTAGTAAGTGGAAAACATCCAAAAATACACATTTAAGTGTTTATTTTATTACTTTATCTGTTTGAATCTGTAGATTACAGTAATGTCTTTTAAAAGGTTTTCTTAAAATTATTTTTTTTTCTCATGCACCAAGCCAGAAATCTCAACTTTTTCACTTACGTACACCAAACTTTCCCATTTTTTTTTTTAAAAACAACAACTATATTCTAAAGGTTTTTATTTATATATAATTCATCTGATTTATATAACATTCCTAAAAAAAATTGAATTTATTTTCTGGCAGTGGACAGTATTTTCTGATTTATGGAGGGATCAAAATATATATTATATAAAACAAGAATTTAAAAAATAAAAAAATAAACATTTTGAACCTGGGTTTATTTAGTGTTCAGATTTCTGTTCTGGGCATTCTGGGGTCAGTCATGGCCTGACGGTTAGAGAGTCGGACATGTAACCCAAAGATTGTAGGAGGGGGATGTGAATGGATTGTAGGATTGTAGGTGGGGTTAGTGAATGACCAGTGCAAGGCCCCCAAACTGCTTCCTGCATGCCACAGCACATGGCTGCCCACTGCTCTGTGTGTGTGTGTTCACTACTCACTGCTGTGTGTGTGCACTTTTATGGGTTAAATGCATAGCACAAATTCTGAGTATGAGACAACATACTTGGCTACACGTCATGTCACATATGCAAATCGATGCAAATTTAATTAGATAATGCATCATTTACATATTTAACTTTTATAGAAAACGTACAATACAAAACAGTCAATGTACTGTAAATAACCAACTTTAAAAAAAATACAATTTAAATGTAAATATTATAATTATAGATATGTGGGATTATTTAGTGTGAGATTATTGCTCTGTAGTAAAACAGCCTCATTGGTTCTCATCACTGCAATACGAAATACTTCATCAGCAATTTAATGTCATTTAGACATTCAACAGATTAATATTTAATTCTTCTGTTTTACACAGATCTGTCTAAGCGAGCATGTCTAGGACACCATCCCCATCTGTCTCCAAGAATGATTTCTGTGCAACCTCACCATAGCAACCAGAATGGAGCACTGAATTGGACTGTTTTGTAAACCTGCTGTTTAGCTGCAAGTAAAACCCATAATAAACAGTTGGGTACAGTGGAAACATATAAAAACTCCCTTCTCTGTTCTCACTCTCAGTAAGAATCAAAGATAAATCAGCCTGAACAAAAATGAACAAAAACACACACTCCTAAATATAAAAATTACTACAGTTTATTGTACTCCTACATGCTTTTGTATATGTGTGTCAGACTGTGTTTTATTCACATGCTTACACTCATGTCCACTGTGTGTATGTGTGTGCGTTTGTACACTTACGCCCACTCTATGCGTGTGAGATCTTTCCCACTGCGATTTGAATGTGGGTGTTAAGTGAAGAGTAGGTTGTATATGATTGGCATTGTTTTCTCTTAGTGACACTTAACTACACTTCAAATGAAGAAGCTTCAGGTGTTTCTAGCAAAACTCCAGAAAACGCCAGAATCTCTAATAAAACATCTTTGTCATGATCTGGAAACAATATGCAAAAGAAAATGCTGCAGGAATATGTACAGTGTATGTATTTCACCAGCCACAAAATGATCTGAGGGTGTTCTGTGGAGCACAACTTCAGACCCCAACCACCTTAAGAGACCTACATCTGTTTTTAATTGAGGAATAAAAGCAAACATTTTGACAGCACTACTTTACTAAGTGCATACCAAATGCCATTGAGATCTCTGGTGGCCTCCATCCCTTGTCTCCGCAGTCTACTGCAGGGCACAGCACATCTGATTCAGCTCTTCAGTCTTAGCCAGAGACTGTTTCTGACAGGACTGAGACAGGTGTGTTGACCCGCACTGGAATAAAATGCCGAAATGCCGAACCTCGTCCACAGAGAGTGTGATGAGGGAAGTGTGGGGTGTCCGCAGTGGAAAGCTTTTCGAGCGGGAGCTGTTTTTACGGAACTTCTGATTTCTCTCTCTGGGCATTTCGTCGAATCTTCATTTCCGTGAGTTGGATGTAGCGGATGACATTTGTGTCTGTTCCACATGCATAGAAAAAGAGGAAACAGCTGATTTAACTGAGAAAATGTGTGCAGGAAGTGTAGTGAAACATAAATCATTTCAGTTAGTGATGATTTGTTATTAATTTGTCAGCAAATAAATTATGGAACCAAGGCCACTGGAAAATTTAGTGTTTGGTGTTGCACTCTAATGGCTTTTGGTTTAGTAGTGAGATTTGACGATTTGAGACAGACTTCCAGAGGTCCATGAACCACAGTTTGAAAAACGCTGATGTATGTGTGAGAGTTTGATCTGACTGACCTGTGGGCTGCTGTTTGTGTGACTCTTTTAGGTAGTGCAGGGCTTTGTTGAAGTCTCCCAGATGATAATATGCCACACCGGAGCGATACAGGGCTTTAAAATTCTCACCCTCCTTTCTCAAAACCTTCAGGCAGTACTCTTTCACTCGTTCATAATTCACTAGCTCCATCTGCAACAGACATGCTACATACAAACATAGACAAAACAAATTACACCAATGCAAAATTGAGGATTTGAGTTTGTAATATCATGTTTTTTTTACATGACTTAATCACGTTTTTACAGTTTAATAATGAAATGTAGGTATATGACCTGCAAAATGACATCATTCTGCATGCAGAATTTAAGACATTCTCTCACAGATCACTTTCTTCCAAGGCATATTCAGGATCGGATGGACAAATCTAGCAGTTTGCCATTGGAACCCAGTGCTTATTTTAATATTATGGTCTGCATTCAGTCTTAACAGGTGGGATACATAGAAAACAGACCTAAGTGCATTGAAAACCCTCGGGTCGTCAAAGTGGTGAAACATGATGTGCGTTCCCACCTGCAAGGCTGTTGTAGCACTCCAGCTCCGCGTTCTCCACCGCGCCTTTCTGCTCGTCCGTCAGGCTGGACTTGCTAATGCTGGTCAGGACGGCAGACGGGGACTTACTGGTGTCCGGATCCCCCAGCACGCGACACAGACCCTTCATTTCCAGCAGCGCGCGGTGGTACTTGCCGATGGCCTCGCGGTATTTTTTATCCTTGTAGCACTGCGTGCCTTGCGTCTTGAAGTCCAGTGCTCGTTTCACCAGGTCCGCGGGTTCATTTTGGGGTTTCACCATCGAACCGCTCTGATGGGGTGCGTGCTGCTGGTAGCGCGCGTCTCCGCGGCTCCTGCCACCGGGAAGCTGCACGACGGTGGAGTTCGCGCTGCCGCTAATGACGCTCATCGCGCCGTTTCCCTTACGAATCATTCCTTCAAATCTGCCCTGCTCCACACTCATCCCACCGATTTGATAATTCTCTAAAACTCACGTTTCCGAGCTCCGTTCGTTGACTCTTTGCGCGTTTACATGCCCGCGTGACGACCACGTCTACACGGTCCTGTTTTAACGATTCCCGGATGAACACACAATTCTGTGAATTTTTCCTCTTTTTTTGTCTGGAGGAACGGACAGAGATCGGTACGTCCTGTTCTCACCAAATGATTCAGAAGGGAGTGAGCGTTCGCATGAAGCCACAGCACGCGCTGCCCTTAAGAAATGCGGTCATCACGGATGGTGCGCGCTAACTGGTCTGTCAGCCCCCCTGCGCGAGGTCCCGTTTTCATTGAAATCCAGCTGAGCGCAACTCAGCCATTAACAAACGCGTAATTCACTTGCTCAAACGATTTAGTGTGCTGTGATTTCTGTCGCCAAAACACAAAACAGCTGCTGCTGGACACCGAAAATAGCTGTTTAAATACAGTTTATCCCTATTTCTTTTGATCTTCCCTTGATTCAGAAGAGCTGGTCTTCTCTCTTTCATTATGCTCACAATAAAGTTATTGTAACCCACATTTATTTATTTAATAAGTCATTTTGAACATCTGCTTCATGGAATAAACGTCATGTTTGTCCCACAGGTGTGTGTGTGTGTGTGTGTGTGTGTGTGTGTTATAAGAGGTTGTGTCTGGGTGTGTCGTGATTGCGGTAAATCGTGCTGGGAGGGGAGCTCTGCCTTGCTCAGTCTGTTATTTTCTTCACTCACAAACACATTTGCATGTCATGCACATATTATAGTTCGATCAGTCTGAGAAAAAAAACAAGGGCATTAGTGTCTTTCTTTATTATCCAGTACTTTTCCTCTACTGTCTAAGTTTTTAATTTTTTTTCTTCTGTTTTATCACAACTGATTGAAAGTTTGCTCGAATGTCAGATGCTTACTTTAACTCATACAATTTTAATATGACTGCAGGGTGGTAGCTGATATTATTTAAATATATTTTTATTTATATCCTATTCTACAGTACATTTCCTGATCAATATGTTTTAATAAAATGCTGTCTTTCTTAATGTATATGTGTACATTTTTATTATTACTTTGGGGAATATATGTTATTTTGCCAAAAGATGACAAGTAGGGACAAGTTTGTGACCTCTAAAGGAAAATGTTATAATTGCTCCTATGATTAGAGCACAAGAGCACCGCTTGCTCCGCCTGTCTTTATGGCAAAGCATGCTGAGTTTGTACACAGTAGTCAAGACTTTACTTATGTTTGTTTGTTCACAGTCACATAATTGAAAATTCTGTTTAGGAACAGATAGAATTTTCTTTCTATTTTTTTTTTAATTTTTTTAATTTTTTTAATTTTAACTAGAAAATGTTAAAGTAAGTGATTTTCTGGGCTTTTTTGAGTTTAATCCTATTTTTGCTCTGTAGGAATTATGTGGTGTTTTCTACTGCACCACACTCATAGGATATTCTTACAGAATTGTGCCTGCAGGAATTTGTCCCATCTGATAAATTCTTCTGTAGTGATGATGTTCCAATGCATTTTTGCAATTCGAAAAATTGCTTTCATGGTCATGTTGACTATGCCTTTTTAAGAATATAATTATTTTTGTCTTAACTGCACTCCTTTAAAATAATATTGTTGTGTGTGTGTGAATGAACACATGTAACATAGCAAGACCTTACTGATGTAGTATGACCTTATTCATGGGGGCTACGTTAAGACTGTGTCATAAGAATTAGCCAACTAGCTGTTAACTAAGGGGTAATCATTCTTATTTTACAGATTCAACTTAGACTAATCTATGATTTTAACTGAATTGAAGACTTGCAATTAAAGGACTGAATTTATAAAACGTCATATTTACACACACAATGCAGACATAATAGCCTAATAAGACATATTAAATATAGGATTTGCTTCAATACTTTAAGCAAACTAGGTTATAGGAGCAAATCAAATAAGTGTTGATTAAAACATTAAGAAAGAAAAAAAGATAGAAAAACTATTTTGTTTTGTATATTCAAAAGAGAGTGAGAAAAGTAGACTATCAGCAAATCTTTTTTAATTAAAAAAGAACCACACAACATGATATTGATGCTCCTCAGTATAAGAATTTTTCAATCCTGAATGTTAATTGTAAAACAAAATAGAATGTGTTTTTTTATTTATAATTTTGATTGGTTTTGTTTTGTTATTGTAGGCTGCTACATGTAGTAAATGAAAGTAAAGCGTCATAGAGTGTCGACGATTATTGCGTCATCAGCCTGCGTCTGAATGCGAAGATGGCGTCGGTGGATTTAAAAGGTACTTTCAGATATTTCGCGAATTATTTTACAAATAGTTGTATTTTTTCTCATCTTTATTTCTGTTAATTTCCTTTCGTCATCATATTCAAATGCTGTAAAAGAAATGTAAAACATATTTTCAGGATGTTTGCTTTATCAGGACAACGTAATCCCATTGCTCTTTAGCATTGTCGCTATAGTTTGTTGTAGAAGTAGGCGAGCAGTATTATCTTATTATTTTATTTTTTCGTTCCTTGCCGTAAATGTTCTCATTTGAATATGGTTTTGTGTTTTGTGTCGGTCAGATAATTTGCTGGGCATCTCGTGGGTGGACAGTGGCTGGGTGCCCATCCTGAACCCAAGCAACGTGTTGGAGTATTTCTCCGAAAGGAGCAACCCCTTCTATGATCGAACCTGCAGCAACGAGGTGGTGAAAATGCAGAGATTAACCCTGGATCACCTCAAGTAAGCACTGCACTATGCCATTAAAACTGTTATGCATGCATCAGATGTATACTCTTAGTCATGTCGGTTATATTTTTGACATAGATATATAAAGCATGCACGTGTGTTTATTTTACTGTCACTACTGATTTATTTGTTTTTCGATTAAAACAGGCGAGCTGTGTTGTTTGTGTCTAATTGTGTTTTCTGTGTGTATAGTCAGATGGTGGGTGTGGAATATATTTTACTTCACGCACAGGAGCCAATTCTGTACATCATCAGAAAACAGCAGAGACAGTCACCAACACAAGGTGAGTTTCTGCTGCCTGTGTTGATGTATTTCCTTTTAATATTTTAAAATAAGGATATTTTTTGTTTGGGGTCTGCATTGTATTTTCAGATTATGCTTTTTAGTATTAGATGCAATTTTGACTGTCTGTCAGTCCAGGTCAAGTAGAGCTTGACATGATACTTAACACAAAGGACATTGTCTGATACAGTTTCAAAGGGATAGCTTGATTGTTAGGCCTATTAATAAAAGTAATACTAATAAATGTATTATATTCAAATTGTTTAGCTTCCTAAAACACTAGTGGGAATGTAATGTGGAATGAGACACTCACTAGCACTAAAGAACACTGAAAAGGTTCAGTCTCTTAATTTTGCTCTCAAAGTGCAAAAGAATAAAAGAAAGAACAATAATGCAATTTCAAAACATTTTAAACATAGAATGATGTTGTAGTATATTTGCAAGCTTTCTATATGTGGTTTGCTTGAAGACTGACTATGAATTTTTTTCGCTTATACATTAAATCTTTGAGAGACTGAATTGCAAGAGAATTTTAGGTGACAGAAGTTGTTGTTTCAGGAATTACTGCATTTTATTATTACCTAATACTATTATTATTGTTATTGCAATACTATTTCTTGAATTCTGAAAGACCAGGAATGTTCTTTATCACAATAAATGGGATCCTTTTTGTTGCCTTTACATTAAATATGCTACCGTTACATTTCTTTGCAAAAAAAAAACTTGTATGTGTTTCACTTGCTGTACTTTTCCTGCAGTTATCCCTCTTGCTGACTACTATATCATAGCTGGAGTGGTGTATCAAGCCCCTGACCTGGGATCAGTCATCAGTTCCAGATTGGTGCGTTATAACCCTAGTACAATCTCTCTAACTTCTACCTCTATCGGTATGAAAATTAATATTTTGTTTGTTTTGTTGTGTCCTAGCTCTCAGCGGTTCATGGGATTCAATCTGCGTTTGATGAGGCGATGTCCTTCTGCAGGTACCACCCATCCAAAGGGTACTGGTGGCACTTTAAAGACCAGGAGGAGAGAGGTGAGAACAGACACACACAGCAGCAGGAAGCATCACTCAACAAGTACAACTGTACCTATCTTAAATTGTGTTTTGTATTTGGTATTTATAGAAAGGGTAAAGCCTAAAACTAAGCGGAAAGAGGAGCCGAGTTCTTTGTTCCAAAGGCAGAGAGTTGACACGCTGCTACTGGACCTGCGCAATAAATTTCCCCCAACTTTCTATCAGGTATTACTAATATGCACATGAAACATTTCTAACTGGTTTCTGAATCTTGTTCTAAATTAGAGCAATATTTCAATTCTCATTTTATGTCTGTTTCAGCCCAAACCAGGAGAGAAGCCTGTCCCAGGTACGCAAATACTTGACTCAGTCTCATTGCATGCTATAGCTGAAAATTTGTAAATAATAATTTGTAAATGATTAAACTCATCTGTATATAGGCATTTAAAAAATACTTAAATGTAATTACATGTATAATTCGTATATTTGAAAAAGCAGCATAATATACAGGTGCATCTCAATAAATTAGAATGTTGTGGAAAAGTTATTTTATTTCAGTAATTCAACTCAAATTATGAAACTTGTGTATCAAATAAGTTCAGTGCACACAGACTGAAGTAGTTAAAGTCTTTGGTTCTTTTAATTGTGATGATTTTGGCTCACATTTAACAAAAACCCACCAATTCACTATCTCAACAAATGAGAATATGGTGACATGCCAATCAACTTCCATACCACCTCAGCAGTGCCACAAACTGATCACCTCCATGCCACGCCGAATTGAGGCAGTAATTAAAGCTAAAGGAGCCACTACCAAGTATTGCATGTAAAGTAAATGAACATACTTTCCAGAAGCCCAACAATTCACTAAAATTTTTTTTTTTATTGGTCTTATGAAGTATTTTAATTTGTTTTTTTTTTTGTTTTTAATTTTTTGATAGTAAATTGGTGGGATTTTGTTAAATGTGAGCCAAAATGATCACAATTAAAAGAACCAAAGACTCCATGAATGAAAAGAAAGAAACTACTTCAGTCTGTGCATTGAATTTATTAAATACACGAGTTTCACAATTTGAGTTGAATTACTGAAATAAATGAACTTCTCCGGGAAAATTCTAATTTATAGAGATGCGCCTAGTATTACTGTGTATATGTGGTTTGATTGAAGACTTGACAAGCCGTTGAAAAATATAGCAGAATAAATAATTTCATCTCTAATATAGAAGACAAGAAAGCTAAAGCTTTGTTGGCATTAGAAGTATCCTTCGCTCAGGGCTGATGAGAAGGGTTTATATATATAAAAAAAAAACTCATTCTATATCCATAGTGGAGGTAAAGAAAGAACCTGAAGTGCCAGTTGAGATCGTGAAGCCTCCAGAAGAGCGAGAAACAAAGCCCCCGGCCCCTCCTGGCCCTGCTCGGCCAGCCCCACAAACTACACCCAACAAACCTCCACCTGAGAAACGTGCACGCCTACAGTGACACACATACTGGCCAGCCACAAACAACTGTAATGTTGCAGGACTTATGTGGACCGTTCTTTGCACCAGCTAACCAAGGGTGGACTGTTACGGTTATTGTACATAAATGCCTTTTCTTTATAATTTAATACTTTTTGTAATAAGGGAACAGAAATATGTCTGTATTTCCACGTTATTTTCTATATTTCAGTGTTACTGAGTTGTAATATTATACAATTCTGTCACTCAAAGTAAAAATAAATAAATAAAAATTCAAAACCTGTAACGGGTTGTTGTTTTTTCTGATTAAAATTTTCATATAGGTCCTTTGTGAGTGATTCAATAACTACGTAAAAACGTCTATTTGATTGCGTATAATGGTTTTCCGATAAAGATAAGACAGCGCCCTCTTGTGTTCATATGGGTACGCGCATCTCTTGCTCTGCTTCGTGGATGTGAACTCTATTTAGTGCACTAAAACATATTCATAGCCAGCAGAAATGTTATGAAGAGAATTGTTTTTTTTTCTTCATATAACTGTGGCAATTAGCTCAACTCAAATACTGCCAGACCTGACCTAGTTTATTGCAACTGGATGCGCACGGTAATCATGCTTACAGTAAAATACATATATTCACATCTTTTTAAACTTCTCCACGATATTTATTCGTGTATAATCAAAGTGACTAAAGGAATCTCGGGAGGGATTGGCTTATTTATTAAATAATGTATTTAGGTAAACAGGTTGCAAAAAAAATAAATAATAAAAAAAATATCACAGTATCGCCCCAGATGTTTTTGTTAGTCTATACTCGCCTTCGTCGCGCGGGGGCGCTGCAAAATAACTCCTCTCTAGCACTCGCAGTGCCACTGTCTCCGCGAGCTGTACGCGAGCTGGCGGGTGCGCGCAGAGCACGATGGGACGGGAAGCGCAGCGCTGGAGGACCACAAAGAAGAAGATGGCTGCGACGGGTCTTGACGGGCCAGCGCAGTATCTCCTGCGCCGAGACGGCTAGAGAGGGGACAGGGGGTAAATATGGGGTCGCAGACCCTCCAGATCCTGCGGCAGGGCGTGTGGGCGTCGGTGACGGGAGGATGGTACTACGACCCCCACCAGAACACCTTCGTGAACGCGCTTCACCTTTACCTGTGGCTGCTGCTGCTCTGCCTCCCGTTCACGCTCTACATGGTGAGAGACGCAGCCGTCGGTGTTTTCTTCTCTCCATCCTTTAGTCGTTATCAGCCCGTCTTTATGTCTGTTCTTTCCTCATTCTTCATCCGTCTCTCCATCCCCCTCTGTTTCTCTCCAGCTCATCTCTCTGTTTCCAGTACACACACAGGCTGTATTTCTCTTCATCTCCCCCCCACGGTGTTTCCGTGGTCAAGGAAAACCCAGAAATATCAGGGAATTTTAGAAATGTGATTTGCAGATCTGAGAAGGTCAAGGAAATTTATATGACGTGTGTGTTTTCTGGTCATGCTCTGGTCTGTGATAGTTCATTGCTTATCCATTGTTTTATGTGAATGAAATTTCTGCTAATGTAGTATTCTGAAAAAATAGAATTTCCAGTGTTCGCAAACAATTGGAAGAGTCGTGGAAATGTGTTGTTCCAAAGATGTGGAGTCCTTGACAGCGATGAGGGTCAAACCGCTGAATCAGTTCTGTTCTGGTTTGACGGGTATTTGTTGTGGTTTTGATTTGGTTTTTCAGCAGAGTTGGGTGTTTCAGACCTGCTGTCATGCGGTTTGGTCTCTGTCTGCTTTAAAAGGATAGTTCAGACAAATATGAATATTCAGACTCACCCCCATGTCTTCTCAAAACTGTATGACTGACATACTTGTGGAACACAAAAGAAGTTATTTTAAAGAATTGTAGTGGGCCAAACTGTTTGACTTCCCTTGTTTAGAAAAAAAAATACACAGAAGAAAGAAACTTTACCATACATTAACACACTGACCCTGCCATAGAAGACACATTTTGGCTTTAAAAAAGAACATTTTAATGAAGAGTTAATAAAATACAATAATACTAATAATCTGAAAAACCCTTTTCCACTACAAAAAAACTTTATTTTAGTATAGGTGGCGTAGTCCCATAATATTTAGCTGAATTTTCAGCATCATTTCTCCAGTCTTCAGTGTCACATGATCTTTCAGAAATCATTCTAATATGCTGATTTAGTTCTCAAAAAACATTCTTGTTATGAATGTTGAAAATATTTCTGCTGATTAAGTAATGATGTGGAAACCAGTCTACATTTTTGTAAATATATATTTTTACATGATAAATGTCTTTACTGAAAAAAAGGTGTACTTTTCATAAAAAAAATTAAGATGAGAATTGAAAATATTGTGTATACTTAATTAAATAAACTGTGATTCAGTGTTGTACAGAATATATTGAGGACTTTTTACCAATAAAACCAAGAGATGTGTTTTCCTCATTTTAAAGGAAACTTAAGCAGTTTTGGGGCTTGAATTGAGGAACTGATTACATTAAAAAAAGGAAAGAAGGCTACCTATTTATTTTAAGAGAATTAGCTCTATTTAGCAGTTTTATTTTAGAGGTGATTGTTAGTTCCCAGCATGCTTTGTATATGGCTGGATATGTAGATACAATTTTGAAATGAAATGCTATTTTATGTGTTTTTAGTGAAGGGAAACTTCTATTAATGATAAATGTTCAGTTATGTTTGACATTTGAAAGAGTTTCTGTTACACAGTAGTTTCCATTGCTCAGTGCAATCATTACCATTGTGCAGAAGAGTAGAGCTTATGGTTATGGATACTACTCTAAGGCATTAAGCCTTGATCAACTTACAGTAGCTTTGCTAGTGCAATATTTTCCCACTTGATTTGTTTAGCTGTATACTGTCTTTTAAATGTACCAAAAAACTCGACGTCAAATACGGCCTCACTCAAAATCACAGACTTTTGAGAATCAACATAAAATAAATGAGCACATTTCACTATTTATATTAAATTCATTGTGTTATAGATTAATTAGTTTAGGAGATTTCATATGATTTATTCAGGTAGATTCCATTAAAATTCAAGCCTGAAAAAACTACTAAAAAATATTATGTGTAATATTGTTACCATACATTTTTAAGTAAATAGCTCGTTCAGTTTTTTTACAGTGAATGGTTTTTGCTGAATAAAACCATGAATTGTTTAAAACAAATCATACTGACCCCAAACTTGCCAAAATGGCTTGTTTTCTACTCAATTAAAATCTCTTCCTGCATTTCTTTCCAAATGTTAAAGATTTTAACATGGAAACATAGTTGTCAAAACCTTCCCACCATCCCACTGTGGCCTTGTTTATAACGCATATCAGCTCGTTTTTATTATGCTTTTAGCCACCAAAGTGTAGTTGTAGGCACAGTTTACCATATTTAAAGTAATTCAACATATTTCACACCAAAACCATTACAAAAAATGCAGGAAAAACTGTACAGATTCCATCTTTGTGATAACAACTCTGGAACTCTCCTTCATCATATTGAAATCCTTCACCATGTAACATTATACTCCAGTTTGCAGTCTATTTTTAAGAAGGTACTTGTAATAGACAATGCTGTGTATTAATTTTTAAAGCATGCTCATTCTGTGGGTGAGGTATCTGAGCAGATCTATGTGTTAAATCTGTGTACAGATTGAGTGACTGGTGCCTCTCAGTCCATATTTAACTTCCTGCACAGATCCATGGTTCTGCTTGAGTACTCAATTACCTTTCAACCACAACTAAACAATATCATGTAAAGACCCACAGTAGTGCTGTAACCACTGTATCACTGAGGTGATATATGTGTTTTTTGTGAATGAATATTGATGAATATGGGTCTGGGTGTGTGTCAGATATGAAGAGGTGTTGGGTGGCTTTGCTTGAGACATGTCCTTTCAGTGTCAGGCTGTTTTTGACTTCTGTCTTCTGGTTGTGACTGAAATATTGTTGCCTCTTTTCATAACCCTGTAACTGTGTATAACAGGGTCCTATATTTGTGTATGATATTTATATATCATATTATTTTCTTATTTTTTAAATAAGTTTAAATAACTGCTTTCTGTTTTATTATATTTAAAAATAAATATTATTTTTGTAAGGAGAAAGCTGAATTTTCAGCAGCGGTTACTCTAGTCTTCAGTGTCCTATGATCCCTCATAAATCATTCTGATTTGCTGATTTGGTGCTGAAGAAATTTTTTTGTATTATTATCAGTAATATTGAAAAGTGTTACGCTGATTAATATTGTTGTGGAAGCTGTGATGCATTTTCTTTTTTTCAGGGTTATTTTAAAGTTCAAGAGAACAGCGTTTATTTGAGGTATCTTGAAATGTCTTTACTGACATTTCTATCAATTTAATACATTCTTTGCTGAATGAAAGTGTTATTTTCTTTAAACATAAAAAATATATATTTGTTCAAAATCACAAAAATGCTTTTTTTCCTCAACTCATTTGAAATCTCTTGCTGTGTCTCTCTTTTTCTGTAGGCATTGCCCCCCACATTGGTGATTGTGGGTATCTATTGCGGGGTGATAGCAGGAATGTTTGCGCTGCTGAAGGCAGTGAATTATCGCCTGCACACTGCGCTGGATGAAGGGGAGGTGGTGGAGCTGCGGGCCAAAGGAAGCGAGGGACGGGGCCAGGGGGCAGAGTGCCAACGTGAGGGTACAAGCACCCGGCAGGAAGACTCAAACGGGCCTGGGTAAGAATCACGGGTTTTCTCTTATAAGCCATAGCGATATGTAGAGTCACTGCACAGGTTAATATTTTTTATTTTGTATAAACAGATTTGATTTAGCTTAGGAAGGCACTGATTTGGCTCAGACACAGGTTTGAATCGTCTCATAGTCTGAATCATCCCAAGACACATTGTGAATCATCTCAGGGTTTAAGTCTTCTCAGGAAACGTTCCGCTTTTTGCTCAGGATTCAATTTAAGAAAAGCTTTTTAAATCATGTCACATTTTGAATCTTCACAGGAAAGTAGGGCTGTCAAAATTGCTCAAAAATGACGTTCGAATATTCCCTCTAAAAAATACACGAATATTCGAACTATTCAAACATCTGGTTGCGCATGTTGACAATGACGCGCATTACGTCAATAACAGGCAAAAATAATACAAAGAGACATAACTACTTGTATAGATAGTCTATTTAAGTTTAAACATATATGACAACGTATTACACACAAAAACAAGGAAATCAACTAATGTCCAAGACTGCAGACCTCACGCTCTCTCACCCTCACGTTCTCTGCCCATAATGGTTTAAATGAACAAACACATTTTTGTGCAAGCAATTTAATGTCGCGATTGTTGTCCCAAATATAGCATGCTTCATTCAGTGATTGAAACAAATATTATTAATATTAATTGAAGTTTTACAGCATATAGAACTAACATTGAATGCTCCGAGCGAGCTGTGCTGTGGTAAACATGGAACTTTTCCTTGACATGAAACAATAAATAATCAAACCTCGGATCCATTGCTTGACAGAACTCCCCGAAGCGTGCCCCATCCGCGATACTGATCGGTCTCATGTCCTTACAAATGAATGAAATTATTTTATCCGTTATGGCCTCTTGTTGTGTTGCAGACAAAGTGCTTGTGGCGGGCGATGCAAAGTAACGTTAAGTGTCAAGACGTGACTGTTTAGCTGGAGTTCCACACATTATGCCATGCTCATTTGGGTGCACATTCTTGAGATGTGACCTCATGTTGCTAGTTGTCGAATGGTATGCTAACTGTATCTTGAATAGCTTGCATACAACAATCTCGCGGGTCAACAATTTTACCTCATTTTCTCTGCTGCGGTCGAGTTGGGTTCGGCACTTGCTGGCATCTTCCATGAAGACACGTCAACTTTCAGCAGTGATGCTGTGCCAGACAGTGCGACTTCTGTGAGGCTGTGACCTGTCCCTGGACCCTCAGGCGCGCTAGCGCGCCCACTCGCAAGGCAGACAACCACGCCTCTACTACCGCGGGCCTTTTCTTCCACTTTTTCTTTTATTCGAATATTAATTTTCACCTTCGAAATTCGTTTTTTTAAAACTATTCGAATACATATTCGAATTTAGAATATTCGTTGACAGCCCTACAGGAAAGATTCTGATTCTGCTCAGAAAGGTTCTGGTTCAGCTCAGTAAAGTTCTGATTAAAGGGACAGTGCTGTTGCTCAGCGGTAGGGATGTTTCTGAGAACTAATCTGCTGTCATGCTGGATCTAATCATCACCCACTGAGACAGAAAAAAAGGGAGGAGGGAAATGGGTGAGTTAATCAGGGGAACTGAAATAGAGCCTCACAAACCAATACACACAGGCTGATACTTTTGCTCATTCACTCAGAGGAGTCCGAAACAGTCTGCAAACTTTCAGAGGTGTGATAATTGCTAGGTTGCACATTTTCTACGAGAGCAAGCATTGCTGACAGAGTCAGAGCACATTAAACACTGTAGCTCAAATCATGAATCAAGCAGTTTAGCAACGTTTTTATAAAGACATCAACAACTTTTCATGTATTAGACAACAACACATGGCTTTTCTCTCTTGCAATCTTATCTATACATAAAAGAGAAATGGAGAGTCTTAAATGTACTCACATCTGCAGGGCCATTCCTGGTTGTATATGTCTGTACATGATCAGCAGTAATTGAGGAAATATATGATATTTCTGCTTCAGACCCTTGATATGAAGAGCTCATGTGTTCCTAATTGTTCTAGAGATGTCCTGAATGAAATAAATGAACCGCCCATTTCTAGCCGTGGGATTAACATTCACCACAACATTTTATCCTTTGGGGGGGCCAAGCGAACAACAATATTAATCAGTGTAACACTTTTCAATATTACTGATAATAATACAAAAAAAATTCTTCAGCACCAAATCAGCAAATCAGAATGATTTATGAGGGATCATAGGACACTGAAGACTAGAGTAACCGCTGCTGAAAATTCAGCTTTCTCCTTACAGAAATATTTATTTTTAAATATAATAAAACAGAAAGCAGTTATTTAAACTGATTTAAAGCGATTTTTAAACCTCCTAAAAAATATTAAAAACAGTAAAATCTCCCAAAAAGTGAAGGGAGGATGGGTGGATCTCTGTCTAATGGGTGGCAGACATTAGCTAGAGAGACGCTAGAAATGATCTCTCGATTCCAGATGTCGATGTCAGAGCTGCTGTGCAAGTTTGATCATAAATGACATTAGTAACTCTCTTGAACCCTTTGGGCTGTTCCTCTGTTAGTGTTGCTAGGTAACTAACCTTTTGTGTGTGTGTGTGTGTGCAGGGATCCAGGGGGTGGAATAGAGATGTCTGATTTTGCACGGGAGGAGACGCCACCGGTCGACTGCAGTTCACGGAACTCTTACGTAGGAATGGACTCCAACCATCAGGTGTGTTTGTGTGTGTTTGCTTTTTTTGTGTGCATTGCTTTTGTTTTTGTTTTGTTTTTTAAATTGAGGCACTTTATAACCTGATTTGATTAATTAACCAAATCTTTCAGTCATATAGTTCACAGAAATTCATTACCACTCCCAATATACCAGTACCACCAAAGTGAAAAATGTTTTTGGAGGTCACAACAAGCTAGCTACAAATGGTACCATAAATTCTAATCTAACAATAATACTTCTTTTCTTCACAATTAGACTAGACTGAAATAATTGTTTTGTCCCAGAGATAGTTACCTTGAATGTAAAAAATCTTAATTTTCTAGAAAATCTGAATTAACTAATGAGAACATTTATTATAAATTGCATTGTTCATTTTAAACAGAGTTGGGATAATGTATTACTAAGTAATTAATTACTATAATTAAGTAAAAGTTTTAAGTAAAAGTAATTTTGTTACTTTTAGTTCTGATGTTATTGCATTAAATGCAATTCTATAGAAAACATTAGTGGATTTAACATCAAAGTTTAACATCTAATGTTGAAATATATGTTTTTGATGTAACCTCCTTTTAAATATATTGGACAGTTCAAAAATAATTAATGCAGTTTTATATTATTCATTTGAAAGCATTAAAAGAGACGTTTCATGTCAATCCTTGTACTTTTAAACTGGTCAAGGCTGATATGAGATTGTACTATTAGAAATTAGTATTTGCGATACTTTTTAAGAGAGAGAGTAATTAGTACAGTAATCTAATTACACTGTTAAAGATGTAATTAGTAGTTAGCAATTAATTACTTTGTTAGAGTAACTTACCCAACACTGATTGTAACATTACATTTAATATAATTTTAGTATGGTAATGAATATAAATAATATATTTTATTAATATTATAATTACACAATGTTTATAATATTCAACTATTTTATATATTATATATAGTTATATTAATTTATATATATATTTTTATATTTCACATACCTATTATTATGTACTTTTTTTTGCATATACTGACTGATTAGGTTGTAACATTTGTGAATATTAGTGTTATTAGCTAAATAAAGCTGTCCTGGTTTAGAGTATTTGTCTGTTTGAGTTCAGCCCTTCAGTCAGAATCTTTGCCTTTCGCTGAAGTTTAATTGGTGAAACCTCAAGGGTGTTATGTTCTGGCTTATGCTGGGTACACACCAAAAGATAATCGAGCTGAATTTGGGCCGATTTCCCCCCTTCCGACAATCCTAGCTATGTCCTGATTTTCTTGATGATTCTACAGATTATGTTATCAGACTTACCCTTGGTGTGAGGTGTGTTAAGAGTGTCCTAACCTGATCGAAAGAACATCGGAGAAGCCCTGATCGCGAATCATCCGCAATGCTTATTCTGAAGTCTTGCGAGATTTTGCGAGATTTCCTGTGTTCACAGTCGAGACTCTGGTTGAAAATCTGTTCATGTGTGGTGTGCTGTCTTTGTCACATCATGGCACACCACACACTATAGGAGCAAAACGGTTAATTCTAGGATTTTTTTATCCTCATGTTTGTGGTCTATCACATTTTGAAAATCTAATAAGATGTAAAAAAATCTTTTGGTGTGTACCCAGCATTATAGTACTGCTTGTCCCAGACTGTCTGTCTGTGTGTGTTGGTTGAATAATGAAATTATAGAGAGGAATCTCAAGCTGAATGTCATGTCATGTGATTACATGACTGTGATGTGTTTTTGTGCAAGTCTGCTAAATTAGTATCAGTCATGGGAAGTTAGAAACGTCATGATCTCATGTAAATGACTCATCGGACCTTGTTTCATTGATCTCATCTGTCTCTCTTTCCCTACAGATAACATCCCATGGAGGCTCTGTCACAACCAAACGTGAGACATAGATTTTGTTTTTTTAAACTTCTGACAGTATTAGTATCTGGCAAAAAAAAAAAAGGAATAGTCGAAACTGGAAAATTCAGACATTATTTATTCACCTGCATTTAGACAAAATACTTGTCTCAAGTATCTTCTGTTTCTTGATGACTCTTGATTAATTGTGTGCATATACGTACAAGATGAGTCAAATAACAGCAGCAGGAACATTACAGGGTATTCTTTAGTGTTCAGTAGAAGTTGTATGACTTTTTGAGTTGTTAAAAAACTCAGAGGACACTGTGTTGTGAACCAGGTTTACTGTAGCTATAAATAGAAGTGTTTAGGATCTAAGAGAAGAGGTTTTCTGCAGACAGTAGTGATATGTCAGAAGACCTGCAGTACTGCGGACAAGGGCCAGGTCAGGGATGTGTTTGAATAAAGTTTCAAAGGTGAGCAGGAGAGAGAGTGTGAGAGAGGGGGCGGATGTGTTAGGTTAATGAATAAGTTATAAAACTTGACCTTCTGTTTCTCTCTCTGTGTTTTCAGGGGCAGGTGTTGGAAAGGCTCCCGATGATATCAGTTTGACTTGCAGTCAGGACCAAGGTGTGAATCTTAATTACCATCAGCCATAATATAATGCAATGCAGTTATGCAGGCTCTAAAAACTCTAAAAGTTCACAACTGATCTCTCTTTAACAAATAGTTCACATAAAAATGAAAATACTGTCATTATTTATGCAACCTCATGTCATTCTAAATTTGAAGTTGTTTTTTCTTATTTTTTATGTATCATCCAGACAGACACTGATGCATGTCAAATCCTTTTTTTATAGAATAGATTTAAAAGATATTACCATCAGGAATCAGTTTTTCCATTCACTTTAATGGCAATGAAAATGGGCAATTTTTTTGTGTGTGTGTGTGTGTTTTTTTTTTTTTTTTTTTTTTACTGGCTCACAAGGTGCTTTGGTGGTTTGGGAAAGTTTCTCAGTTACAAATGCACTAGAACATATGTCTTCATGTCCTTAGCAGAACTGAGAACTGGTCGGTTAGGCTCGTATTCTTACTGACCACAATTGTATTCAACTGTAAAGTGTTTCATTTTACTAACATGAAAATGGATGTCTGTCTCTCCAAACCAGAAGTTTGTGATCACTATAAAAGCTTTTTGTGAATAATGAAATGACACACAGAGGTAATGTCAGCACTGCACACTGGACTCAACCTTTCTAAAGCACATAATCAAAAGACCTTATGGACAGTGTGGTGTTTGGATTGTGCTGAATGGATTCTTGGGTATGTAGGTCAAATGATTTTGGCAGACGACTGTATCGGTTCTTAACACTGCATTAGTGCTCAGCAAACTGTGTGTTTATTAGGGATGTACATGACTACATTTTGACTTGATCCTGATTTCTTTAAGCAGTTTAAACATGTTTTTGAATTCAAAAACTGCTAAAAGGAGCACAACGAGGTCTCAGGCTTGTTTTTAATTTTTGGACTGTAATGCTGGATAATCAGTGATCCAGTGATTAAAAAGTGGCTATTTGGTTATTGATTAACGTTATCATAAAACCTTCACTGCCTAACAATGCATGAACATTGCAGTGGAAAAACTTAGCTCAGTAACATTCACAATACTACAACACTGCCACTTTGGGTTGTGTAATGAGTTTTAGTTTTTCTCAGTACACCACTAGTATAATCAGTTATATATGCACACAGTTACATTTGGAAAGATGCAAGCTTTGCTTCCAAATGCCCAAAGTAAAGATACAGTGTCAGTTTAATAATTTTGTTAACCCAGGTCTGCAAGTCTTCATTCACAATGAGTTTTTAACTTATATGTAACAACTGGAAAGTGTGCAATATGTAAACAATATGATTTACACACTAAATCCAGCAGAAATCTGTGGACAATCTGCATTTTTTTTAAATGCTCATGAGAAATGCACCTTTTTGCAACCTTCTCTTGATATCTATATAAAGTTGATGATTTTGAAATTTTTTACCCTTTCAACAGTTTCTCTTTTCCGCTATCAATCTCACAATCAATTGCACCAGCTTGTTGCTTGACTCCCATAGGAATTAATTGAAAGTGCCCACTCCCCTCCTCTCAATCTTTGCCAATGTAAATGCATAATAACTGACTTCAGTGAAAAAGGAAAGTCACAGGAAGAGCAAGTCATTACATTTAACATTTTTAATTTTCATACACTTTTTTTATATTTCTCTTTCCCTCTAGATTTGATGTCAGACCCAAAGATGTTCTGCCTCATCTCCAATGACTCTTTTGCCTCCATGCAGCCATCAACCTCATTGGCTCAGGACCTTTATGGCTCCACTCCTCACCCTTTTAGTCAGTCCCTGTCCTCTTGTGACACAGAAATTACTGCCCATCTTTCCACTCACTCACAGTCTTTCCGGAAAGAGTCATCTCGACCTCGTGGATTGCCTCGGACCTCAAGTTCTGCTGGATCTGCTTTTCCAGACCCTTCTTTGCCTGAGTTCAGCCTGTACCCTCCACCTCGTCGGGGAGGACTGGATCCTGTCTGTGAAATGGAGGCCTCCAGGTCACAGAGGGCGACAGAGAGCTCTGAGCAGCCAGACTCTGGAACTCCCAGCACTTCAGGAATGGAATATCACAGATATCATCCGAAGGAGCACCACAGGGTATCACGATCTGTTTCCCGAGAGACAGGAAAAGGAGGGTGTGCTGGGGAAGGGGGATCTGAGTTGTACCAGTCAGAGGGTGTACAGGGTGGTCGGGAAAGAAAAGGTGGACGGAGTGCCGAAAGTTTGCGGAGTTTAAGCACACGCAGTAGTGGCTCCACCGAAAGCTACTGCAGTGGGACGGACCGGGATACCAACAGTACTCTGAGCAGCCTGCACAGCGAGCAGACAAGCTCCACGCATGTAGAGAGTCTACTGTCATTGTCTGGGGATGAGAAGGCAAATGCAGGACATACCGACCAACGTAACTCTAATGTGGCCTCGGGGGAGGCTAATAAAAACCCCCATGCCAATGAACTTGCTACCAAATTGCCTGTCGGTGATGCTTCCAAACCTACAAACTTAGAGGGCCAAAAGGGGGAAGGAACTGTGGAGGCGGCATCAAGGACTAGTGCAGACGTCTCTGCTGGTGTTGCCCACCAGCACCAGGAGACAGATCCAGAAAAAGTGCGTCCCAAAACAGGCAATCTTGTTCACCGGGCTGCCTCCTCATCTGCCGCTAGCCATAGTGGCCGGCGACGCAATGGTAAGCAGCGCGCAAGCAGTTTTGACGCCAGCAGACACCGGGAATACATTTGCGGACGTGGCATGGCAAAGCCTCGCTCTGCAGTGTTCTTGAAAGAAGACTCCAGTGATCAGAGTGAACTTAGTTGTGCCTCCAGCCTACACTCCACCCACCAGCTTAGCACAGACTCCTCATCCAGCACACTCCACTCCTGCCCCTCTCCAGAGGATCGCCGTGGCCCCTCGCTACGGGCCAAAATGAATGGTGTACAAACCCACGGTCAGAAGTACAAGGAAAAGGAACAGGAGAAAGACAAGGAAAAGGGCAGACACAAAGCTTCACAACGCACTCCAAGTACAGGCAGTGCCAAAACTCATGCCCGGGTCTTGAGCCTGGACAGCAGCACTACTGCTTGCCTTAATGACCCCCACCATTTGGGGGCACCAGCAAGTTCCAGACCCCTTACCACCTCCAAGTCAGACCTGGAGGCAAAAGAGGGGGAGGTGTTGGATGCGGCATCCCTGCTGGGAAGGGCCTCTCAGCTTGAGTCAGTGACCCGGTCGAGAAACAGTCTGCCCTGCCCTATTTCCCTTAGTCAAACGCAAGAGGCAACAATGGGATCTCGAGGTGAGCACACAGTAATGTGAGTTTGTGCATGCACTTATTCGTTAAGGGCTGGGAGATGATTCAAATGGTAGTTCACCTCATTCCAAACTGTATACTTAGTTTCATGAACCGCAAAAAGGAGAAGTTTATCAGGATGTTCACGCTGCTCTTTTCGATATATTGGAAGTGGATCTTGACCTGGAGCTGTCCAAATGATTAAAACATAAAACACCCAAGCCATACAGCTTTTTGTCAGGAACATACTTACATTTAAAGATGCAATGTAACAGAACTATAGACAGATGATTTCTTTCATGTAATGACTAGGGGTGTGCGATATGAAGATTTTTGATCGTGGATGATAAAAATCTCTCCACAATCTGCTTTTGAAGAAAGTATCTGTCAGCTGCAGTTCTGGCGCCTCCGTCATATATTGTACAATGCCACATGCATTCACAGCAGTGTTAACTCAGCGGTAGAGTTACTATCGCATTATTTGCATGTGCTTTTAAATGTTCCATTGGCGCACTGGTCTGACCTTGTGCTTTTTCTGAGTGCCGCATACACCCAAAGCGCGCGCACTAAAGCCTGTCCAACAGCGCCTGATTATTGAACTAAGTTATCTTTTGCGCTAATGCTGTCAAAACACTCAAGGTTTACATGTAGTTGGTTATGTCTAAAATGAAAATAAACAGTTACTATATTATGAATATTAGGTCTTAAAGGGACAGCAAGCCTATTAAACATGCAGCTTACTGTCATTTCTGTCAAGGGATAGATCACCCTAAAATTTAATTTCTGTCATTATTTACTCACTGTCACGTTGTCCCAAACCTGTATTAATTTCTTTCTTGTGCTGAACACAAAAGAAGATATTTTGAAGAATATGGGTCCACATTGAATTTGATAGTAGCAAAAAATACTATGGAAGTCACTGTTTAGTTTTTCCGGTCCCTTAAAATTGCATTTATGTTCAGAAGAAGAAAGAAACTCATTCAGGTTTAAAAGCACTTTTGAGTGAGTAAATGGTGGTATAAAAATAAAACATTATGACAGAATTGACAGACAGCTGACAGAATTTTTATTTTTGGGTGAACTATTCCTTTAACATTAATAAAACAACGAAACACAAAGAGAAAAATCAATCACTGCTCTTGAATGAAGAAATGTAATACAGTTGCTTTAGGAATCAGTTTATATAGTGTTTTATTTTTATATTTGTTCATTAACGTTTTGAATGTTCCTGGTAAATACACCTATTGTAACTGAAAATAAAGCAAGTAAAATGAATTATCGAAAATAAAAAATGTAGGATGGGGACTTGGTTCAGTCCACTGGTTGTTGAATTGATGGAGGCAGATCTGAATGCAAGCTTGCAGTTGGGTTGTAAGAAGAAAAGTGGGGTTTAAGCAGACTGAATGTTGAGAGAAGTCTGGTATATGTCATCAGAGAGTCCAGAGATGTTTTAATGAAAAATTGAGTTATGGCAGTTTTATTAAAATTTACAAGGTGAATAAATGAAACACATTTCAAGGATAGTTTCCATTTCATGCCGCCAGATCATTATTCACTTTTTAAATCTCATTTATGTTTGCATATTTTAAAATAGTGCATGACAAGACATGGCATTTGCAGGTTTGACATCAGTAATGCAGGAAGTGAATAGTACACCATGATTTGTAACTGATTGTGAACCAATTCGGAATATGCGCACATCGAATCACACAAATGAAATTTTCAGTAAAAAAAGACTGTTCCTCACAGATATTTGTCTTGAAAGCCATTGGTCACCTTTCACTTTCAATGAATTGCAAAAAAACATACAACATTCTGCCCAACATGAAAAGAAAGAAAATCTTAGAGGTTTGAAATAAAAATGAGGGTGAGTAAATGATGACAACATTTTAATTACTATGTGAACTATCACTGTAAGTCATGATCTCATTCTGAGATCAGTCTGAAGTGCTAGACATCTGAGGTCTGCAGCAGGTTTAGAGCACAGATGGATGTTTTTCAGCAGAACGGAGCCGATCAGAGGAACAAGCTTTGCCCAGAAGCTTGTAGCTGTACAAGCAGTGTGTTTTGCCAGTGCAGCTGTGACCTACAAACCCCTGCAGAATTACTGAAGTCTTACTCTGACAGCCTGTTGAATCTATATATAGGAGATCTGCAGGGTTTGTTCTTTCCTCTGGTCCAGTCTTTGTTCAACATTTGCTTGTGAATTGCAGTGTGAATGTGGATTCAGTAATCATAAAACACTTTGGCCCCTATTTAAAACTTTGCCCACTGTTAATCACTTGTGATCAGATGTTTTGAAATGGATCTTAATTTCAAATTTATAAATGCCCACTTTCTCCATTCTCCATCAGTGTTTCTGTGTTTGGATGCACAGAATGTGATATACAGAGTTGTGTGTGATGTTTAGATGCGTGTCGTGTATGATATCTTTTCTCGTGAGTTTGTGCAAATGTTTAGAGAGTTTTAAATTTTAGTTCTGTGCATTTCTGTGTGATGTTTATTCCACAGCACCAGTAACTAGTTTACGTTTGAGGGAGCAATGTCTAATGTTCGTTGTAATGCTTCTGATGTCTTTTCTTAAGGCTTATTGCTCACAAATTAAATGGTCTGAACATAGCAAAAGCATTGTTCTAGAGTAAACCATTCTGTCCTGATTAACACCCCTTTTGGTCCAGTGTGAGATTGTTTAGACTGTTTTATTGTAGTAATAACATTTTACTTTCAGTGATAACTCATCAGATAAGGTCAAAGTTCATCCACAGTGGGAGTGCTGCAGTTAAAGTCCATGTTTAACACTGCTTGCAAAGGCGATGCGTTTAACCATCTGTAGGAAGATGTCAAAGCAGATTTAGTTTATAAAATGCATTTATCACAGGAAGTTGAAACCACATTACCTTGAATTTAGTTTTTTATTTTAATCACAATATGTTGTATACAAGTTCTCCTTGGCCTGTGCCATGTTCAGGAAAACTTTGGGAGACTATGTGGACATATAGTTATTATGATATTAAATTTTAAATGTGTGTGTGTGTGTGTGTGTGTGTGTATATATATATATATATATATATATATATATATATATATATATATATATAATTTCAAAAATAAATATGTAAAAAGACTGTATACATATATTTTAATATGATCTGTTTTTTATTTAATGTTATATAATAGTTTATTAAGTATATACATTAAAACAATAGATGAGTGTGTGTGTCTATATATAAACTATATACAATACAAAAGTTTGGGATCAGAAGGAGTTTTAATGTGTTTTTTTTGTTGTTGTTTTTTTTACAGGAGTTTCTTGTGCTCATCAAGGCTACATTTATTTTTCTGTGATCATATAAATGCAGCCTTGATGAACAGAAGAGACTACTTTAAAAAACATTACAAGTCTTACTGATCCCAAACTTTTGACCGGTAGTGCAAATAAACTATACTTCTTGAGCCTTAGAATTTACTTTTTTTGCATTCAAATTTTTTTTTTTTTAAATGTTTTCTTTGATACCATATGCAGGGGTGCACAACATTTTTTCAGCCTGGTTCTCATAAGAGAACCTGGAGATTTGGTTTGGTCCTCAAACTGCATATACCGTGACCCATTAAATATAACTATCAAAAATTAATTAATAATAGTTATAATATTATTGCACTTTATATCGTTTTTTTATATATAAAATAATAGTAAATAAACTAAATAATAGTGTGTGATAATATTATTAAAAATAAAAGTCAGTCCTAGTATTAAATACAAATATATTTATTTTATAGTAAACTTAAAAATAAAATGATAATATTTACTACTACTTTGTTTGCCTCTTTAAGAAGAACCGCTTTATGTTTTCCCCAATTTTAAGTCGCTTTGGATAAAAGCATCTAAAAATAAATAAATAAAAGCGTTTTCATCATATTCAAAATTAAAATCAGCAGGCTTTTATTTTGGCAGGTTGCCGGCAAGTAAGTATACGTGCTTCCGGATTTAGCACTGCTGCTGATTAAAGAGTGTCAGTGGATGAATGTTACAGTGTTGCATTGTGCTTTGAAAACAGCATGGCATAGCCAAGATTTATGCTTTCAGGTTGAAAATAAAACTTATATAGTACAGTTTTTTGATCTAAAATGGTAATTTGTGTATTAACAGCTACCAACCATGTCGGTACGCCAATGCGCTGTCAGAACATATTTATATAACGCATTTTTTATTTTTGTCGCGCATGCGGACCTGCCGACCACTTATGTGCACCCCTGACCATATGGCATGAAATCATCAGGCTCTTTGCATTTTGTTTCTAATCGGTGTGTTTGATGATTCTTGTGTCTACACTGGTCTTGCATGCTGCATTGCATTTTGCTAGTTTAATAAAAGCTCATTTTTGGTGGCCCTCCTGTCTTTGTCTTCTTACGGCAGCCCCTGGGAATGACGACACAGTCACGTTTCGCAGAGAACGAAGTACGTTTCGTCGACAAGCGGTGCGTAGACGGCACAACGCAGGAAGTAACTCCACACCCCCAGCCTCTCTCATCGGATCACCACTCAGGTACGACTCACCCGGGGAGGGATTGAATGGCTGCAGAACACCAGCTTTGACTCATCTGTGCTGATCCCCACATCATTATTCTTATCAGCACATTTCACCTCCTTTCTCTTTTGCTAACACACTTCTCTGGGGCATTGCATGAAATGTAATCCTTAATTTGCTTGCTACCCTCTTCTTGCTACTGTACGGACTTAAAACCTGTCATCAGAGAAGCCCAAGCTGATCTCTTTCTGACCATCGTGCTGGTACAGGAAACCAACGTTCTTGCATGCTGCCTTTTCAATGCAATTCAAGTCTTATTTTCTACTTACATGAGTTGTTTCCATACTTCTGCTTATTTTTTCCCAGTTTCTATTCATGTGCTTTCACTTATTTTATCCTGTTCTGATGAACCACGTCACATGGTGTCTAACTTCACCCTCACTGTCACACACTTACACTTGCCGCTTCTGGAGTCTTTACTACTGTATCCTGAAGAGTTACAGTCACTGCGTCCTTCTCTCATATACTAAATCTTTCCATAACCCCCAGACACAGTCATCCTTGCAATCATAGACAGCTTCAGATGATGAGAGAGTGTTTGAGTGCTTTGTTTTAACATCAGGCCTGGGGCATGTCTGTCTCTCTTGAAGTAGTATCATCATGATGCTTTCAGTGGACTAAGTTTCAGGTTCTCCAGTCAAGTTATCTGAAATCACTCACAGGCTTCGTTCAGACAGTCAGCAAGAATCCATTTCTTTTTTTTTTTGTCATATCCAACTTAATTTGTTTTGTTGTTTTTTAGGCCAAAGAGCAAAATCCACATGGAGATTTATTTCTACAAACCTGATCCAAACCAAATCCACAGTTCAAAAGTTTAGGGTTTATTTTTTATTCCGGAAAGATGCATTAAGTTGATCGAAAAAATAAATAAATGTAATGCTGTTTTTTTAACTTTATATTCATCAAGGAATCCTGATAAATGTATAACAGTTTCCACAAAAATATTAAGCAGCTATTTTCAATGATAGTAATAATGGTGAATGAGCAAGTAAGTGTGCATTTAACACATCGTCGTAATGAATGTGTAAACACAGTGATGCCTCTAACACTTATGTTGCACTGATGAGTTCAGCAGTTTTCTATTTTTCCGTCATCTCTTTCCAAAATGACAGTGAGCAACTCTCTTATTACACTTTTTTTGTTAATGTTTGTTCTGTTTGCACACACACACACACACACACACACACACACACACACACGCACACACACAAACCTCAAAATCGCTTGTGTTTTTTCTAGCAGTGAAATCAGAATACTCATCCTCTTTTCTTCCCGTTCAGCTCCCCTCTCAGTTTACACTTCCTGTCAGCTCTCATGACACCTCCAGAACCCCCATTCCTCTATCACATCACCATTTGTCTGTTTTTCCTCTCTAAAATGTGACCTTGCACTTCCCTCCAGCATCTTGTTCTATTTTTGTGCTCCTTATCTTTACACACACACACACACACACACACACACACACACACACACACACACACACACACACACACACACACACACACACTCATTCTTACTTTATGGATGGGCACAAGAACATAAAAATTCAGTTATTTTTCTCCTTCCAAAACATTTCACTGAACATACACAGTATTATATTATATTATATTATATTATATTATATTATATTATATTATATTATATTATATTATATTATATTATATTATATTATATTATATTATATTATATTATATTATATTATATTATATTATATTATATTATATTATATTATATTATATTAGGTTCGGTTAGGTTAGGTTAGGTTAGGTTAGATTAGATTAGATTAGATTAGATTAGATTATTAGCATTTTGAAATTTTAACTATTTTTTAGTTGACACCAAAACTGAATGAGAAGCTTATGATGCAATCAGTGTTGTTTTAGTAATTTTATATACTATTATAGTATTTATTAGTATTTTAAATGAGTATTTAAATTTTTTCATCTAAAATGTATGTTTTGTTTCATTATCAAATAACCAAAAAATTATAATAACTAACAGCCTTAATTGTAGTTAACAATAACAACACAGGTGCAACATTATCATCAAAGGGTACACAATCAAAGGGTGAGTACTGAGTACTCCGTTGACTTCTTTGTCGAGTACTAAAGTTGACCAAAACGCCCATCCCTGTGTCCCACATCTGTTACTCAAGTCTGTTATTCATTCCGACTCATGAATATTTCTGCTCCTCCAGTCTGCAGGAAGCTCTGAGTCAGGTATCTCAAGCTTCAGGGTCACAGGTCAGAGGTCAGCCATCCCGCACACCGTCTCAAGTGACGGTATTGAGCACTAGCACCTCCCTGCTGGTCAGGAATGGAAATGCGCAGCTGGAGGGCTGTCTGGATAAGGCGTCCACTGTGGGCGTGGCCAGCCTGCAGGATGACTTTGGTATGCACTGTAAAATTGCCTGCTGTCTGTCACATCATCTTGTTATCGTCACACCTTCCTGTTATATTTGCATCCTGTGTGTCTCACATTTGCATGCTGTCAGTCACACTATTTGTCACGACTGCATGCTGTTTCTGATCACATTCCATTTGCATGTAATTTTCTGGTATAAATATTCAGTCAGTATGCATCTGTAGGTTTTCATCAGGTTTCATCAGGTTGAATTGGCTGTGTAACTTAATCATTATTTATCAGTTTACTGATTTTTTGGGATCACACTGATTACACCACTAACATAATGATCTTATATCATATTTTGCATGCATGTACATGTGACATCGTCTTTCTTTGGTCAGTCAAACTTTTCCCTGGTGGTCTAGAGGTATTGATGCACTCCCACTGCTGCGGTTAAGGTTTGCTTCCGGTCAAGGAACATGCTTGCTTGTTTCCTCCCGTGATCAATAATGCATCTATATGTCTATAAATATCTCTTGTTTTTGAATAGACAAAGACAACAAAATCACAGTATAGTGGGTTTTTATGAGTGGATGAGGCTCATTGCATTTGTAGAGAAAGGATTGTTTAGGTTTTGTGTGCACCTGGTATTAACTTTGGTCGCATTGAAGATGATTCATGAATTTTATTGGCTTATTGGCTCTATTGACTATTTATTGGCTTAGATTTGAACATGCATGTGGTTTTATTTTGTCTGATCACTAAATGTTTGGACCCCATTTACACCTGTATAAAGTGCTGTCCACTTGTGTTTAGATCACTTAATGGAAACCATAACAATTAATGTTGTTACAGGCTGTCAAGTGTAAATTTCTTTTAATTTCCTCTAGAATTTTATTCTTGCAGCTTTATTATATTAAGAATTTCTTATGCTGTAGTGTAGAATTCTCAGTGGTTCTCTCCTACCCCTTCCAAATTAGATCAAATCATATTCTTAATTTTAAGAACATTTTAACATTCTTAGTCATTTTTATTTTTATTTTTCAAAGAAATGGAGACTGTTTTTGTTCCCCATAGATGTATTAAATTGATCAAATTGATCAAAAAAATACATTAAAGACATTTATAATGTTAAAAATATTTCAGTTTCAAATGAATGCTGTTCTTTTGAACAATATTGCTGTTTTTACAGTATTTTTAATCAAATGAATGCAGCCCTGGTGAACATAAGAGACATGATTTAGTTTTTGTCATTAAACTAAATCATGAAATAAAGTTCATAGTAATCAACTGTCACATGTACTGTATAAATAAAAAGGTTTTATTATAGACAGAACGGAAAAATAAAACTTTTAAAGCCGCTTTGCAATGCATTATTCACAGAAGAGGGACGCGAATAGTTGGGTGTTTTCAGTTTAGACAGCTTTCCTGATTACAGTGAGAGTGATCTAGTTTTGTTGGCATCTGCCTTGCAAGATTGAGGTCTTGTTGTTCTGAAAACCAGCAGGCATTGGGGGTCAGTGTCCTGTATGTGGCAAAAGTCTTAAGTGCCGCACTTATGTGACACTTTGTGATGTCTGCTATGTGACCCCTGACCCCTGTGTGTTTGTGTGACTCAGGGAAGCTGACACCGCCTCTCTATGAGGTCGGAGGATGTGACATGTCCATGGTGAACTTTGAGCCTGCAACCAGACGAGCATCCAACAACCTCTGGTGAGTTACACCTAGTGTTATCTTTGAGATACTATTATAATTAGTATTAATATTTTCATTTTTTTAAACATTATTACTTATTATATTTTTCATAAAAAATGTTGTTTTGTCATTATTATTAGTGTATATATATATATATATATATATATATATATATATATATATATATATATATATACACACACACTGAATATGTGTGTGTTTGTGAATGTGCGTATATATACACATAAGTAATTATTTTTAAAATTGTTTTAATTTAGTTAACTGTAATGTAGAACAGAATCCTTTGTTAAATATCCCAGAACTAACAAAGTCTTTCTCTCTGCAGGGAAACAGACTCTCACCTGTCCAGTTCTACCTCAGTTCGTTTTTACCCTCATGATCTGGTGAGTGCTACCATATACACACAAACACAGACCAGTGTTTTCTTCATGCAAACACTCTGAGATATAAATCAGCCACAGACTGAATATTTGACATAGTGTAAGATTGTGCATTGCTCACAGTAACACTTGTATGAGAAGCAGCACAGTTGAGACAATGAGCTCAGTGTGTGTGTGTGTGTGTGTGTGTGTGTGTGTGTGTGTGTGTGTGTGTGTATACTCACCCTGGCTTAGTTCTCCTTTCCTCAGATGCGTCTGAATCGTTTGCTGTCCATGGACCCAGAATTGTTGGAACAGCACGATGTGGACGGGAGTCCTGACCTGCAGGAGGCGCCGCACTGCACGCAGGACTCTACACATAATCACACACACTCACACACACACCCACACAAAACCAAGCAGTACTACCGCCTCTGGCTGCTGCCGTACCTTTGGGTCGGGCTGCACTTTGACAGACTCACATTACTTGCCCTCTTCGACAGGTACACACAAACCCACACATTAATGTGTATTACTGATGTGTCTCAGCTCATATCCTGATGATGCTGCATGTGTTTGTCAGGAACCGGGAGGTTCTGGAGAATGTGCTCTCAGTGGCTCTGGCTGTTCTCGTGGCCTTTCTGGGTTCTGTGCTGCTAGTTCATGGGTTCTTCACAGACATTTGGGTCTTTCAGTTCTGCCTCGTTATTGCCAGTTGCCAGTACTCATTGCTGAAGGTGAGAATCACACACTTTTCAAAAACATACAAATCTAATGATTAATTTTTAATGAAACATTTCTGTTCTTCAATTAGAGTGTCCAACCTGACTCTTCATCACCACGACATGTGAGTAACACACACATTCAAATACAATAACACACTTCATTACAGTGAGCTTAAAGCATGTTATTTAGTGGTGGAAAAATCAATAACCCAAAAATGAAAGTTCTGTTATTATTTAATCACCTTTAATTTGTTTCAAACCTGTATAAATTTCTTTGTTCTGCTGAACACAAAAGAAGATTGTATAATTTTGGTAACCACACAGTTACAAAAAAATATTGAGCTGCAAAAGCGTTTTCCACATTGAAAATGAAAAGAATTTCTCTTGAGCAACATATCATCATATTAGAATGATTCCTGAAGGTACATGTGTAATGTCTGGAGTAATGGCTGCTAAAAAATATGGCTTTGCCATCACACAAAATTAATTTACTTTTTAAAATATATTAAAATCGAAAAAAGTTACATTTTAAATTTCTAGTAAAATTTCACAGTATTACTGTTTTTGCTTTATTGTTGATCAAATAAATGCAGCCTTGATGAGGAAAATCGACTTCTTTCAAAAACATTTAAGTCATATTGCCCTCAACCCTTTGGTGTATATTCGTGATTATATGTCATTTAAGTAATAGCACCTAGCATGATTAATTGCATTTAATTACAGACAATGCATTACCTTTTGTAGAATATACAAAAGTTAAGTTAAATGACAGATTAGGGGTTTAAATTCATAGATTTAATGTTTTTCTCACCCTTCTGTGCGTGTTTGTTTAGGGTCATAATCGAATCATCGCTTACAGCAGGCCTGTGTATTTCTGTCTGTGCTGTGGGCTGATCTGGCTGTTGCACTATGGGAGTGTAAACAGCAGCTCCACTGCAGTGTCTCTGTATGGAGTCACTCTCACCAGCTCCGTCCTGCTGTCTCAGGCACGGGATCTCCTCATTGGTGAGCACTGATACACATGAGGACATAAATTCACAGCAGTTATTGTTTTGCTCTTTTATTGAAATCTGCATGCAGTACGATTTTTCTCAGCATTCCTATGAAAGAGTAAAGACATTCTAGAGCTGAGTACAGAGAAAATCCTGCTGATGTGATGAGACTTAAGTACTCCAGTGTTACATTATCTCTCTCTCTCTCTCTCTCTCCAGTTTTCACTTTGTGCTTTCCCATCATCTTCTTCATTGGGCTTCTTCCTCAGATTAACACTTTCGTCATGTACCTGCTTGAGCAACTTGACATTCATGTCTTCGGAGGAAACGGTGAAACATATGCACACTTTGATATTAGGACTGGGGAATATAAGCATATGCATTGGGATTCTTTCTTTTCTTTCCTTTGAATTGTAACAAATTGTTATTAATAACTTTTGATTTTAATAATGTCTTAATAAATGTTGAAATGATTTTGTGTTCTAAAAATCTAGTTAATTAATGTGGACAAATAGAACCTCATTGTAAAGTTACCAATGTTTCTACTATTTAATTTCATAAACTACAAAACTGTGTTGTGTTTTAGAGACTCATTATGTCTATCTTCCCTCCCAGCGAGCACCAGTCTGCTCTCAGCTCTCTATAGTGTTGTGCGCAGCATCATCACCATAGCAATGCTCTATGGGTTCTGCTATGGTGCCCTAAAGGTGATTCTTTCTTGATTTTGGTTGTATTTGTATGGATGCTGGATTGTTCTGTGTTGAGCACATTAAATATTCCTCTGAATATTACATTTGTTTTCAGGACTCGTGGGATCCTCAACACATCCCGGTGCTTTTCTCAGTGTTTTGTGGGCTGTTGGTTGCTGTTTCATACCATCTCAGCCGCCAAAGCAGTGACCCCTCTGTTCTCATGTAAGTCTGTGTGTGGGTCTGTGTTTTTGATAGATAATTCTTGCACTTTTCCAGCTTTAAGTACTTTAGGTTCTCTGACTTTGTATCCTCTCAGGATTCAGTGCCTCAGGACCTTTTGTTGTTTGACTGCAGAGTGGTTAATTAGAATTTTCTGAATTTTAATATTATCCTGTGTTTGTATAGTTCGTTAGTGCAATCAAAGGTCTTCCCTAATGTGAAAGAGAAAAATCCAGAGGATCCCCTTTCTGAAGTTCAGGATCCTTTACCAGAGAAACTCCGCAGCTCTGTGGTGAGTAATGTACACATAAATCTCTTAAACATAGATACAAACAGATGTAAATAGACACGAATGCTCTCTTCTGTTTTGAATGATGCATCTGTGTCTCTATTTTTCTCTTTGACTGCAGAATGACAGACTACAGTCAGATGTGATTGTGTGTGTTGTCATTGCTGTCCTGTATTTCGCTATTCACGTCAGCACTGTCTTCATTGCCTTACAGGTAAAACACTATGATTAGTAATGCAGCAATGTTCAAATTTTGTCTGATACTGATATGCTGATCATTTTAATTTGTGTGGCTGATAACCGATACATGGCCATATTCAAATATGTTCTACATTATTTTGCTAGAATAAAAAACACTATAAATTAAATTCAGTCATTGCAAGTGAATTTTGGCATCACAGCATTATAATGTACAGTATTAAAAATTAATATTCATTTGGAGATTAGCTATAAATTACATTTAACACTGTTATTAATTCATTAATGTTTTGTAAAATATAAACTGAGAGTGTAAGATTACGGCAAAGGTAAAAAAAATAAAAATAAATCAATAAGCGTGCATAATAAATCTTCCATTAAGTAATCCATTAAAAAAGTCCAATATTGGGAATGCAATACCATTCAATAGATTTTTTTTTTTTCATCATAGCAAAATATATCACGGTTTTATAACAATATTTAGCAGCACAACAACAACGTCTGCAACATTGGTTATTTTAAGAAATCATGTGACACTGAAGACTGGAGTAATGACTGCTGAAAATTCAGCTTTGCCATCACAGAAATAAATTACAATTAAAATGGAAAACAGTTTTTAAAATGTTAATAAGTGTCCAAATAAAACTAGTGAAATATCCAAAGGATAATAAATTGGCAGGTCTTGACACTTCTTGTCCCTCTTTCTTCTTTTTTAGCCTTTTTTGAGCTATGTTCTGTACGGTCTGGTTGGGGCAGTAGGCCTGTTAACTCACTACCTGTTGCCCCAGATGAGGAAACAGTTACCCTGGTACTGCTTCTCACACCCACTGCTCAAAACCAGGGAGTACTATCAGTTTGAAATCCGGGGTAAGTCACCCTTCAGATTTAGCAAATTGATGTTATGCAAAGATAACACTCTTTGTTCCTCTGAGACTTGGTTAGCACAAACAGTACTTAAGCATGTGTTTTCTGTGTGCAGGTGCCGCCCATGTCATGTGGTTTGAGCGTACACATGTGTGGCTGCTGTTTGTGGAGAAAAACATCCTCTATCCACTCATTGTGCTTAATGAGCTGAGTGGCAGCGCACAGGAGCTTGCCAGCCCCAAGAAACTCAACACAGAGTCAGTATTGCCTCTTCAATCTGACCTCCTGTCTTATTTCCTTCCATTCAGTGTTACAATGTTTAATCGACTAACTGACTGACTGTCTGCACCAGATCATTGTGTATTAGCTCAACATTGTTCTGCGCTATCATTTACAAGCAGTCAGCTAATAATTTTTCTCTCTCAGGGTCGGGGCTCTAGTAATAACCATTGCTGGACTGAAGCTGCTGCGTTCATCCTTCAGTAGTCCAACATATCAGTATGTCACTGTCCTCTTCACTGTCCTGTTCTTCACATTTGATTACCGGCAGTTTTCCGAGACATTGCTGCTGGACCTTTTCATTATGTCCATCGTTTTCAGCAAGGTCAGTCCTAATTCCTATAGCATCCTTTTACTCTTTTTTTTAGAAGTTCTGTTGCATAACTATGTGATGTGTTGTGTTTTGTAGTTATGGGAGCTCTTTTATAAGTTGAAGTTTGTTTATACCTACATCGCGCCCTGGCAGATTACCTGGGGTTCTGCCTTCCATGCCTTCGCCCAGCCGTTTGCAGTGCCACGTATCCTGAACACACAAACTTGCTTTAGATTTAACACAGTTTACAGGCTTTGTCAAATTCAGGTGTCTTTCTTGTTGTTTCGTGCTGTTCTTCCTTGACTTGGTCCTCTCCAGACTCTGCCATGTTGTTCGTACAGGCCATTGTGTCTGCGGTGTTCTCCACTCCATTAAACCCTTTTCTTGGCAGTGCCATCTTCATCAGCTCATATGTACGACCTGTGCGCTTTTGGGAGAGAGAATACAAGTAAGACACTCCTGAATATCAGTATCTCCTGTTTTCTTTAGCCTTTTTAGCCCAGACCACAAAACATTTATAAGATTCAAATGTAATTTTTGTGTTTTAGTACTAAGCGAGTTGATCACTCCAACACTAGACTTGCTTCGCAGCTTGACAGAAACCCAGGTACAACTTAATACACTGCCTGTTGTAAATGTAAAATCATTCTTAATTTAGTTTCTTGCCTGTGGTGTTATAGATTTGTGTGACGTGGCATGACTTTGGCATCTCTTCTCATCTCTCATGTTGTCAGGTTCAGATGATAATAACTTGAACTCCATCTTCTATGAGCATTTGACGCGTTCCCTGCAGCATTCTCTGTGTGGAGACCTGCAGCTGGGCCGCTGGGGAAACTACAGCATTGGAGACTGCTTCATCCTGGCATCTGATTACCTCAATGCTCTCGTTCACCTTGTTGAGATCGGCAATGGCCTCATCACCTTCCAGCTCAGAGGACTTGAGTTTAGAGGTGAGGAGAGAAAAAGCTAAGGAGAGAGAGACTAAATGAGCATTTGAAAGAGAAACATACACTAAATCAAATAGTTACACATATTACAAAAAATTATTTTTTAAAGAAATTAATACTTTTATTCATTACAGATGCATTCAATTAATCAAAAATGAAAATAAAGATATTTATAATGTACCAAAATTGTAATGTTAATATTTCAAACAAATTCAAATTCATCAAAGAATGCTGAAAATAATGTATCATGATTTCCACACAAATATTAAGGAGTTTTCAACATAATAACAAAATAAGAAACTTGTTTCTTGAGCATGAAATTGGCATATTAGAATTATTACCTACATATTAGGTAAAAACAGGATTTTGCTTGCTCTTTTTAAATTAAATGGCTCACTGTTCTCTAAATTTAGAAATTAAAACTCTCTCCTCAATCCACTCATACCATTTGTAAATAATAAGCCGGTGTGGTTATTGAGATTTGAGGAGGTTACCATTCATAAGAGAGATCATTTACATATCTTCACGCAGTGTAGCAAAACAGACATTTATAACACTTTAAATGAGTTGTTCATTTTGAAAGGATTATATGAGTCTAGTTAAAATATTCTGTCACCTTTCTTTTCCTCTCTATCTCAGGGACGTACTGCCAGCAGAGGGAGGTGGAGGCGATAACAGAGGGAGTTGAAGAAGATGAAAGCTGTTGTTGCTGCGAGCCCGGTCATCTCCCCCATCTGCTGTCCTTCAATGCTGCATTCGGACAGCGCTGGCTGGCCTGGGAGGTTCTGGTCACTAAATACGCCCTGGAGGGCTACAGCATCACCGATAACAGTGCGGCGTCAATGCTGCAGGTGTTTGATCTGCGGCGAATCCTCACCACCTACTACGTTAAGGTCAGCAGACAACCTTCCAGTCCTGTCCCTGTAACTGCTCTGTCCTGAAATTGTTGAAAATCATTTGTTTATTATTTATGTTTGTTTGTTTGTAGGGCATAATTTATTATGTCATTTCATCTCCTAAACTGGAGGAGTGGCTGGCAAATGAAGGCCTTCTTGAGGGCTTGAAGAGCTGCAGAGAGCGAAACTATGTTGACTTGGATCCGACTTTTAACCCCAATATTGATGAAGACTATGACCACAGACTGGCTGGAATCTCCAGAGACAGTTTCTGCTCTGTCTACCTCAGCTGGATCCAGTACTGCAACTCACGGAGAGAGAAGGTAAACATGTTCAGCCACACAACATGTCAGCTGGTGAAAAGTCATCTACACTGCCTTTTTAAAAGTTTGGTGTTGGTAAGGTTTTTTGTAAGTTTGTGAGTTTGATGCTCACCAAGACTCCATTTAACTGATCAACAACAACAAAAAAAGACCCAGTAATCCTGTTAAATATCATTGCGATTTTAAAATACCTGTTTTCTGTTTTAATATATTTAAAAATGTAATTTATTCCTGTGACTACAAACCTGATTTTTTTTTAGCATCATTACTCGAGTCTCAGTGTCACATGAAATCATTCTGTTATGCTCAGTTGCTGCTCAAGAAATATTTATTACTATTAAAAGGAAACCGTGACATGTTTTTAAGGACCCATTTATCATTAGAAAATTAAGACAAACAGCATTTTTAAAGGTTTTTTTACATTTAAAGCATCCTTGCTGTATAAAAGTATGAATTATTTCAGAAAAAAATAAATAAAACAAATTGTACTGACCCCAAACTTTTGAACTGTAATGTTAGTAAACAAACTTTTTATCTTACTGCTGTCTCTCTATTTCTCTCAGCCACTGGACAGTGAGAAAGACTCTCTGTTGGTTTTGTTGTGTTACGGCCTGTGTGTCCTGGGAAGGAGAGCTCTAGGAACTGCATCTCACCATATGTCCAGGTGGGGGAACAAAAATCATTTACCGTATTTTTCGGACTATAAGTCGCACCTGAGTATAAGTCGCATCAGTACAAAAACAGGTCATGACGAGGAAAAAAACATATATAAGTCGCACTGGACTATAAGTCGCATTTATTTAGAACCAAGAACCAAGAGAAAACATTACCGTCTACAGCCGCGAGAGGGCGCTCTATGTCTTCAGTGTAGACTACAGGAGCACTGAGCATCATAGAGTGCCCTCTGGTGGCTGTAGACGGTAATGTGAACTCTTGGTTCATTTCTCTTGGTTCATGTCAAATTAATTTTGATAAATAATTCGCAGCTGACTATAAGTCGCAGGACCAGCCAAACTATGAAAAAAAGTGCGACTTATAGTCCGGAAAATACGGTACTGTGCTGGAGTAAAAATCATTTACTGTGCTGGAGTTTTTCCAAAAAAATTGAAGACATTGTTTGCGGTTTGTTTGTTCTAATGATGTGTGTTTTTACAGTAATCTGGAGTCTTTCCTGTACGGGCTGCATGCCTTGTTTAAGGGAGATTTCCGGATCTCATCTGTAAGAGACGAGTGGATCTTTACTGACATGGAACTGCTGAGAAAGGTGGTTGTCCCTGGAATTCGCATGTCACTTAAACTGCACCAGGTGAGACATTTCTGTGTGAAGCAAATATTAAAGTCATCTGTTCTCTGTGTCATATCAAATATGACTTATTATTTTATGCTTTTGGTTCTGATTTTAACCAGAGTTAAACTTTCACTGCAGGATCACTTCACCTCCCCTGATGAGTATGAGGAATCGTCTGTGTTGTTTGAGGCAATCTCTTCACACGAGCAGACACTGGTGATCGCTCACGAGGGTGACCCGGCCTGGCGCAGTGCTGTCCTGTCCAACTCTCCCTCTCTGCTCGCCCTTAGACATGTGTTAGACGAAGGGACCAATGAATATAAGATCATCATGCTTAACAGACGCTACCTCAGCTTCAGGGTCATAAAAGTGAGCAACAAAAAAGATGGGATAAAAAATGGAAGAAAGTAGACAACTTATTTTATTAGCATGTAAATGATTTTCTATATCTACATGTTCATAGGTGAATAAGGAGTGTGTACGCGGCCTGTGGGCGGGACAGCAGCAGGAATTGGTGTTTTTGCGGAACCGAAACCCAGAGCGTGGAAGCATTCAGAATGCCAAACAAGCACTACGCAACATGATAAATTCTTCATGTGACCAGCCAATCGGATACCCCATCTATGTGTCGCCTCTGACAACATCTTACTGTAATACACACCCACAGCTAAGACGCATACTGGGAGGACCAATCAGCATTGCCAACATACGAAACTTTATTGTCAACACGTGGCACAGGTTTGTGTGTGTGGTTGAATGAATGAAAATTGACATGTTTTGATTGTAATAATAATGGCACTCATCTTTCTCACTGCAGACTGCGTAAGGGTTGCGGCGCTGGCTGTAACAGTGGCGGGAATGTTGAAGATTGTGATGCGGGTGGCTTGTCATGTGGCAGTGGGAATTCTGGGATTTCTGGGACAGCAACGAGTGATTCCCAGCACAGCTCGGGACACACAGCACTGCACGCTTACACACCTCATTCTCTAGGTAAACACAGTCACTTGCTGGTTGTACATACGCACGTTTACTGTGTAATTCTCATCACCCTTTTTAAAATAATTACATTTCGTTGCTTTGCAGCCTGAAGATGGACACCGTTTTTATCCAGCTGTTTTAGCAACTTATAACATCTAAGTGAAAGATATAACACCAGCATATCAGAAAAAAATCTTAAATCAGAATCAGAATTGAAAAAGATCACCCCCTTGTGTCTGTATTTTGCTTAACCACCTTTTGTTTTAATTACAGCCTTTAGTCTGTTGGGATATGTCTCTACTAACTTTGTACATGTAGACTTTGCAGAAATGCTTAAGTTCAGTTAAATTTAATGGTGACCGTTTGTTGACTGCAGTCTTCAAGTCTTTTCAGATTTTCAGTGGGGTTTAAGTCTGGGCTCTGACCAGGCCATGCAAGGACATTCACCTCTTTCTCCTTCAATCACTGTGTGCTCAGTTTTCCTGTGTGCTTTGTGTCATTGTCATGTTGGAAGGTAAACCTTCTTCCCATTGACAACTTTCTAGCAGAGGGCAGCAGAATTTCCTCAAGAATTTGACAGTATTATGACCCATCCATTTTTCCTTCTATCCTGACAAGTGCTCCAGTCCCTGCTACAGAGAAACATCCGATATCACCACCTCCATGCTTTACTGGAGGAATGCTGTTATTTGGATGGTGAGCTGTATTGGATTTCCTCCAGATTTCCTCCATTTAGTGTTCAGGACAAATAATTCAATTTTAGTCTCATCTGCCTCAGAATCTTTAAGGTGTGTTTTGGCAAAGCTCAGTCGTGACTACATGTGGCCTTTCTTGAGGAGTAGCTATTTTCTTGCAACCCTCCAATAGCCACATTTGGGGAGAATTTGTGATATTGTTGTCACATGCACACAATGACCACTCTTTGGCATAAATTCCTGCAGCTGCTTCAGAGTTGCTGTAGGCCTCTTGGTCGCCTCTGTAACCAGTTTCCTCCAGGCTCTTTCATTCAGTTTGGACTGACATCCTGATATAGGGAGGGTCTGTGTTGTACAAAATTCTTCTTAATGATGGACTTCTAGGCATTGATAAAGCTTTTTTTTGTATCCATCTACTAACTTGTGCCTCTCCACAACTTATCCTGGAGATCTTTTGATGGATGCCCATAGTTGATTGTTAGCTTCAACTGCACTACCAGGGACTGAAATGCTCCAGGAAAGCTCTTTTCATGCTGAGCTTATCAAAATAACAAAAGCTGTTTTTGGTTGAAAGTCAAATGACTTTGTGTGCCATTGAGAAGGTGATTAGCGACAACTGATTGAGTTTACAAATAATTTTTTACTGTGTAAATACAGCTGGATAACACAAAAACTGTGTCCATCTTCATTTCAGTCTGCAAAGCAACAAAATGTGATTTATTTTAAAGTGGGTGATTGTTTTCTATACTGGAAAAAGGTAGATAATCAGATGGATGGACAAATAAAAAGATAAATATATGGATGGATGATAGATAAAAAGGATTGATAAGCAGATGGATTGATTCACTGATGGATATATAAATGTATTGATGTTTAAATGGATGGATAGACTGATAAATAGATGAATGGATGATGCATGGTAGATATATAAAAAATAAATAAATAAATAGATAGATAGATAGATAGATAGATAGATAACAAGATAGATAGATAGATAGATAACAAGATAGATAAATGGATGGATGGACTGATGGATAGATTGATGGAAGGATGAAAAGATAAAAATGCATAGATAGAAAAGAAAGAAAGAAAGTAACCTACAGTCTCTCTCTTTCTTTAGGTACGAGTCAGAGTTCACAGTCAGTGCAGTCTGGTTTGGTTCGTCAGTCTCCTGCTCGTGCGTCTGTCGTCAGTCAGTCGTCCTCATATCGTCACAGCAGCAGCCGCCAGTCATCACTCCGAACATCTGTGTCAGGTTTGGAGCCCTGCAGACGTTCCTCCAGCAGCCAGCTTTCTCTCCGCACGCTGCCAACCTCCCTCCAACTCCGGCTGGGCACCAACGCCTCAGCCGCCAGCTCCGACCCGCCCGGCCCCTCCAGCTCCCTCTCCGCCCACTCCATCCCACCCTGCAAACGACACACCCACACACTCGCCAGTCTTCTGGGAAATGAAGCCTTAGTGCTGGGGACGGACAACCATCCTCACCCCCACTATCATCTTCACTACATCCACCATCATCATCACAATCCCTCGCTGTCCTGTCTGAGAAGGGATGACATCTCCTACAGGGTGCAGGTGAGCATCTGGCCTTCTCATATTTGGCCCTTTAACTGTGTGAAATGTAATGTTATAATGAAGCATATGCATGTTTTGTGTGTAGATTGTGGATGTGAGTCAGGTGTTGGATGTAATGAATCATCCCAAGAGGAAGGAGCTGGTGTGGCCAGATGAGAGCATGAGACTAAGATCTGGACGCAACTTCTGGAGGGACTGGAGTCCCCTAGAAGGCATGGAGGGTCACGTGAGTACATCACAAACCAGTGTTGTTATTATTAACTGAAATTTAAAAAATCATTTTTGAAATTGAAATTAAAGCAATTTTTTTAATTTGAATAAAATATAAATATACTGTATAAATAAAGTGAAAAAAGTAATATTACAAATGGAGTTTTAAAATAATACTACAATTACTAAAACTAACACATAATGAAAAATAAATTAAAGCAAAAAAAAAAAAAATATATATATATATATATATATATAAACGGCTCTGTGAATGAAATGCATCTGAATCATTTCCATCTGAATGCACGTAATGGAGATTTACCGGTACTATTAATCACAGAACCAGCTTTACTGACGAGATGCACATGACAATCACATGCGATTTATCATGCAGTCCTTGTTTGTTGATGCCAAAATACAAAGTAGATGAGGAAAACTAGGATGCCAGGAGTATTCAGAGCGCCACCATTACTGTCTAGAGTGCGTGGAATGGTGTGCTGTGATTTGTTGAGTGGATATATCACATTCTGCAAAAAGGGGAAACTGCCATTTGTCGCGTTTTGAAAAAATGGAGAAAACATGACATATTAACTCTGCTAATATCACATTTTGCGAATTATTTAAATTTGACTTTTCAATTCACGGCACAGGTGATTTCCCAAAATGAATGATTACTGAAGAATCTGGTCCCATTTTGATCATTATTTAGTGAGTCAGACAAATCCTGTCAAAGAACATATCCACTGTCCAGGTCATATTTCACACCAAAATTGAAAGAAAAAAAATATATATATATTGGCTCTTTGCATATTTTAAAATGATAATTAAGCAAAATAAAACCATAAAGAAAAAAAGTTTCAAATTGTAATTATTTTTTTGGGTGAGTCTGAAAAGTCTTGCCAAACAATATCTCCACTGTCGAAGTCATATTTCACATCGAAATCAAAAGGGGAAAAATTTAGAATATTTTTTAAGGAATTAAAGCATGTTTTAAAGGAGCATTGCGTAGGTTCTGAAATTTCTAACCGTTACTGACACCAGTGGCCGTTAGAGGAACTGCTTTTTTTTTTTTTTACTTACGAGGAGTGTCCGTGGGTGTCTGAATTGTGCTGGAGGCTGGTCGCTTCTTTCCATCCGCAGTCCATTTGAAAACACTATTGCCGCTGCTTACTATAATGGCTGGCGTGCCGTATGGTTGTAAGCCCAAGTAGAAGAGAACGCGCATGACGTCACATTTTGTGAATTTTCGCGCCAATTCGGGCCCGACTCCTCCACACACAATTGAGCCTACAGGCTGATAGAGGCAACCATGGTGGACAGTCGAGGTGTCATTCTTTTTTTTACATCATGGTTGGCTCATACATGTACAAATTAAAACTCTATCTTAAAGATTTTTTTTAAGCAAAAACCTCCACATAGCTCCTTTAAGACCATATTATTGGACTTTTTAGACAGTTAAGCGTTCTTCCCCCAGATTCACCCTACTTTCCTAATTTCCCACTACTCGCTCTCTCTACATAGGTAGTTCATCGTTGGGTGCCTTGCAGTCGTGATCCAGTTAGTCGGTCTCACATTGATAAGACCATCCTGCTGGTCCAGGTGGATGATAAACTGGTTCCCATTATAGAGACTGGAGTGATTGAACTGGGGGCAGAGGTGTAAGGACACACTCGTCTAATGTCAGACCCGAAGAAGAATGAGGCCACACTCACTTCCAGCTGCTGATCAGGGCGCAGGATGCCAGGGAATCGTGCAAATGGAGAGCATTCACACACACACGCTGCAAGAAGCATACTTGCTCAAATCTGGACAGAAAGCTGCCTTGCTTTGTGTTCCTCAGATATGCTGCATGAGAGATCAGCTTCTGTAAACTCTTCTCTCTCTTTTTCTCTCCTTTACGAGCAGCTGCGGTCTCATTGGTTTTTTTTAGGTTCTATGCATCTCATCAGAAGTCTGTAAACACACTCACAGGGAACACTACAAACGAGCTTGATGTTCACGCAGAGAAGAGTTTTTTTTATTACAGCTATAATTAAGTTTTATTTTGTATTTCTGCCAAATTAAGTCAGGTGCACAGTACTGCCCTGGACATGCAGTGAATCATGTGACAGACTGTTTTTTACTAGCTGCCAAGACATACAGATGATCACGTTGAGGATGAGGATGCTGAGGATTAAAACGGAAGCAGGTGTTTCTGATACAGAGCTCACTTATGTCATTCTTATTCTTCGTCCTTTTTTATTTTTTTGAGGATCCATTTGACAACAGAGAGGTGTTATGAGAAACTTTAACTTGCACTATGATTTGTTTTGTTTTTGATTTGCAGCTGTGCACTACTTTCTACGATCACACCTTATTTATTCCTCTATGGTTTGAATCATCATGGTTACCGATGCCTTTGGAATGCAAAATGCGAAATCATCAACATTCTTTATGCCATTTTGACAGTTATTTCTTTACCTTGCGGACAGAAGTGGTGTTTAACCACATGTAGTTATGTATGAATATATAAATGTGTCTGTAAAAAGATTTGGCTTTGAATATTTATTATTGTATTTACATTTTGTTATATTGTTTTTCATTTACAGGACAAATAAAGACAATGCATAAATATGATTTAGTCCTGTTCCTAAGTGATTGATGTTATTCTTTTATGAGAAGGATGAATTTAAGTGCATCTGGGACATGAACTCTTATTCATGTGATTTGGGGACGCAGCACTTAAAATAGAGTGGTTAACAAGGAAATGGCTCCATTTGCTGACCACTAATGTTTTTTATGCTTAGTGCGGTAATTCATTGCTTTGGCTGTGATCACTTGCATAATCTGTATATCAGTATCATGTCTTTAGGATAAATAAAAGCAGTTAGTATAAAGCCGATATGTCAAAATAGAAAAAAATTAAGATCTTTTGGGAAGATGTTACATTTCACAGTGTGCTAAACCTGTTTAACTGGTTTCCTGGTAGTAACTGGTAGTCCGAGAGCTCTCAGTCCCTCCATTGAAACTGTTTGTACGGTCTACTATCCATGTCCAGAAAGGTAAGAAAAACATCATCAAAGTAGTCCATGTGACATCAGAGGGTCAGTTAGAATTTTTTGAAGCATCGAAGATACATTTTGGTCCAAAATAGCAAAAACTACGACTTTATTCAGCATTCATGTCTTCTCTTCCGTGTCTGTTGTGAGAGAGATCAAAACAAAGCTGTTTGTGATATGCGGTTCGCGAACGAATCACTCGATGTAACCGGATCTTTTTGAACCAGTTCACCAAATCGAACTGAATCGCATCTCCAATAAGCATTATTAATCCACAAATGACTTAAGCTGTTAACTTTTTTTAATGTGGCTGACACTCCCTCTGAGTTCAAACAAACCAATATCCCGGAGTAATTCATGTAGTCAAACAGTACACTGACTGAACTGCTGTGAAGAGAGAACTGAAGATGAACACCGAGCTGAGCCAGACAATGAACAAAAGATTGACTCATTCTCGTAATTTACTCCTGTGATTTCAAATCTGTTTTTAGCATCATAATCACATTATCTTTCAGAAATAATTCTAATATTCTGATTTGCTGCTAAAAAAAAAAAAAACATTTATTATTGTGTTGAAAACACTGGATAATTTTTCAGGTTTCTTTGATGAGTAGTTCAGAAGAACAAAATTAATCTGAAATAGATATATTTTATAAAATAAATGTTTTAGCATTGCTTCTGATCAGTTTAATGCATCCTTGCTAAACAAAAGTAGTAATTTATAATGTCTTATTCTAAAAATCTTACTGTTTAAATATGTTTGACTGTTAGTGTAGGGTGATTATTTTTATAGATTGAAACAGATGTGCTTCAGACAGGGGGAAAAAAAAGAGTATGAAAAGTGCTACCGAAAACAAAACAAAAAAAACTGAACAACAACAAAACCTGGAAATGTTGCTGGAAACAGGCTTATTGAAAATGTAAATTCCATCTCTTCCAGTAGGAGGCGCTTTGGAGTGATAAAACCACAGAATGTATAAAAACGGATAAAATTAGCAAATTAACGCTTCTTTATCAGATCAAATGAAGAGTTTTGACAAAGTTATTATAAATTGTTCATGTTCCAATTATTAGTCTGTGTTTTTTTAAGTAATCCAGCCATATAGCTTTTCTTCTGCAAAATATGCTACATTATATGAAACATCTCTCATGTTCTTGTTAAAATAGCTTAGACTATCATGGGGTCTCTGATAATAGTTAACAGAGATCATATTTGAAAATCTATTATAATATTGATGGGACTTTTTGAGGAACAAGCTTGTTTGTGGCTGTTAACGGATGTGTACACCTGCAGAAGAATTTACAGTGAATTCTAAACACCCACTGAAGGGACTTTAATACTGGTGTAATAAATTATTGCTGAGATAAAGCACATTTGGTGTCAAAGGTTTCACAGTAATCAGAGGTTAATCTAAGTTAAATCTAGAATTATAAACGATAATTTAGAGTTTTACAGGTGTAATTCATAATTAAACCATTGTTTCAATAGGTTTGCCTAAAGATTGAGACTTGGTATCGGTAAATTACTTAAGATGCAAAAGGGATTTACCCCTGGGAAACAGTACATAGCCTGATCTGAAACAGCACTCCTGAGTATCAGGTCTATTTTGTCTCAGTGTTGCATGTAAATGGTCTGTTCCTGCTTTAACGTTACTGTTACAACACCTGTAATAAAACAGGTGAGATCAACCCAGCTATAAATAATGTGTGGTGTAGTGAAATATCATCATATGACAAACGGACGACCTGATCATGTGCTCGATTATTTTCTGCCCAGATAATTAAAAAAGAAGGGCATGCAGATATTTATGCTGAAGCTTCTCGTTTTTTTTAACCATTATTAAATCCCCTAAAACAGTTGATGCTTTTCCCCTGACACAAAACAACTTTCATTGTCAAATGGCAGACCACTTTAACGCACAACTTTCGAAAAGCTCAGAAAAGCTTCCTCTTTTCTTGTTTTGTTTTCAGTCAAACTCGTTGCACATGACCGGCTAGTCACGCAGTCAGTTGAGGCTCCGCCCAGGAGACATATGTGATTGGTTGCTGCACAGAGCTGTGTGTCGCTGATTGGCTGCTCTGTATGTGTCCTCGTCTGTAATAAGGCGTCGCGTCGCTCCAGCACGGGCAGCTCGGGCAGCGCGTACAGAACAGGTAAGAGCATTGAAACGACGATTATTTATATTTAATTCTAAATTAAATTAGTTCTACTCATTTTGTTTGGTTGAGGTTTGTATAATTAATCAACTCCGGGGTAAATGCCACATTCAGCTAACACGAGTACAGATTAAATCCCCCTATGGCCTGTGCTATTATTGTAGCCTGGTGTCCTTGTATGTTTGATGATCACGAGACCACTTACAAAAATATACCATAGTAAACAGTCATTTGTGTCTTTTACACCGTTAGTGTTTCCTACCATTATCATCTTAAATAAGACATTTAACCAATTTTCTTATTCAATTTTCAAAATCTTATTCTGTTTGAAGGAAATTCATTATGGTTTTATAGTGTAAAAATAACTATTAATTAACTATGGTGTAAATATGAAATGTTCAGCAGCGTGGGAAACTTTGCTTACAGATTCTAAAATTTCATACTTCATACTTTATCTCTGGCTTACTGTTACCAGACCCTTAGGCATGTGTTGACACATGATAAAGTCAATACCGCTTAATTTGCATAACTATAAAGGCTTAGTGAAAATGAAAGTGTGTTGGGTATTTACAGTATACCTAAATTAAAATATACATGTATATTATATTATTAGTAAAATTAAAGTCATTAAGTTAAGTACTTTTTGTATTATGATAAAAACAAATGCTTTTTAAAGGAAGTTTACAATCTTTAAACGTATAATAGCAAGCATTATGTTGCAAGAATGCTGATTATTATTCATCTCTGTTCCAGGTAGATTGCAGAGATGAGTCCCCAGATAGGAGCGGTTTTAGGTGTCGCCCTGAGCTTGGGGCTGGTAGTGAGTGGTTTTCCTGCCGAGCAGTCAGATACTGGGAAGCACTGGGTTGTCATTGTGGCCGGATCGAATGGCTGGTACAATTACAGACACCAGGTGAGAGTTGACCTGGATCTTCGAGGTGGAAAATGCACATGGGTTTTTCCAAACTGTTAGTCAGCTGTCATATCTGAAGTGTTTTTAGATTTTTATTGTGTTTTATTTGTGTGTGTGTGTGAATAGGCTGATGTGTGCCATGCGTATCAGATTGTCCATAGGAATGGAATTCCCGATGAGCAGATTGTGGTGATGATGTATGACGATCTTGCTCAGAACCCTGAGTGAGTATGACATTTATGATTTAAACAAATTGTTGTTAGTGTAATGTAGTGGTTCTCAACCTTTTTGACTCCTAGGCCCTCCTATGTCTAAAACAATATTCAAAATCCCTCCTATTTAAGCTTATATGTACTCTGGTACTTTAGTTTTAATTAACCCTTTCACGCATAGTGGTCACTACAGTGGACAGCTATTAAAAAAGCATTTTCTTGAATTTGCACGGGTTTTTATGGCAAAGTTGCACATCAATCTCTTCATTGGACCCTGGTGCATCATCCTATAAATTGCAACCAAGTGGCAAGCCTTTGTGTTTTGATTTTTTTCCCCCTCCAAACCAAGATGGCCAAGGGTCAGTCAGACATGCCAAGTTGCTCCAGAATATCCACCCATTCCTTCTATCCTAGGAGACTCTTGTAGGTAAAAAAGTATTGCAGCATAAAGCAATATCTAATGAGTCATATCACAGTAAAATTTTCCAAGTTTTGATTTTAGATTGATAGAAAACTCTGATTAATCACATGTCCACTGTAGTGGACGTCATGCATGCAATGGCTATATTTCAGCTACAATTCATAATTATAATGTGAATATTGTTTTTGAAATTTAAAACTTAATATGCATTGACTTTTTTTACTGTAAATAAATGTATTTGTATTATTAGAATGTAATTTTCATTGACATTGAAAAAAGTCATGTGATTACATAATGTATGACACTTGTAATGCATTACTTTACTTGTTAGATCAAAAAGTAATCTGATTTTATAATGCATGTTATTGTAATGCGTTTTTTTACTAATAACATCAAAAAGTAATCTGATTACGTAATGCATGTTACTCATAACATCAAAAAGTAATCTGATTACATAATGCATGTTACTTGTAATGCGTTTCCTTTCTCATAACATCAAAAAGTAATCTGATTATGTAATGTGCATTATTGTAATGCGTTTTTTTACTCATAACATCAAAAAGTAATCTGATTACATAATGCATGTTACTTGTAATGCGTTTCTTTACTCGTTACATTAAAAAGTAATCTGATTAGGTAATGCACATTACTTGTAGTTAATTACTTGTTAGATCGAAAAGTAATCTGATTAGGTAATGCATGTTACTTGTAACACATTACTTTACTTGTAACATCAAAAATGTAATCTGAATGTGTTATGCATGTTACTTGTAATGCGTTACCCCCAACACTGATCATTTCAGATGAGATTGAAAAAACGTATCGCTAGGTTTTCTCAGAGGAGGGCTATGATAGAAATGTGCATGTCCATCTTGAACATAATCATAATTATCAGCTAATAAGGGTAAATCTCCATACTCTGGTGCACTGGAGGCTCCCTGAGTGGTTTCCACAGTTGTACCTTGACAGGCTGTAGAAAATTCTGATGGAATCACGTCCTCATGTTCTGATATCATAGATACACGAAGTGCAACTTGTATGAAGTTGTATGAAGCCATTGCAATATTTTGCATTTATATTTTTTGCATATATTTTATAGTTTTCACATTATTTTATATAATTGCATTGATTAGTTTGTTAAATTCACATACTTTATCTGTTTGATTATTGTCTTATATTTAATACAGTATATCTTCAGTTTAAACCAACCGCATGCTGTCCACACAAGTGGACATCTGAAGATCTCTTTGAAAAATTTGTAAAAAAATAAAATAAAAATTAATTCTTGTTTTTCATGCCCTAAGAGCAATAAAAACACATAGGAAAAAAAATCCTGACTGAGGTTATCATAATTCATGCGTGAAAGGGTTAAAATCAGTAAACTAAAAAAAAATCTTGTACATAATTTGTGTTTGTTTGTTTTAAGTTTGTTCATTAGCTAAGAGTTTAGATTTAGTATATTAACAATACTATTAATTTTAAGACTTATTGGGGCCCCCCTGGTTGAGAACCAATGATATAGTGAGATCTGGACTGGTAACCTAAGAGCTATTGGATTAAGCCTAGTAAGCGAGTAATGATATCCAGTTGCTTTGGGCAAATGCAGTAGTGATAGAAGAACAAGCACTTTACCCCACATGGCCTCAGATTGTAGAAAATGTGCCGTTAGCCGTTTCAGATATGAAAAAATATATCTGGGTAATTTCTCACCAACACCAAAATGTGCACTTCCCCTAAAGCGTTTTGTTGAAGTGATGACTTCCAAAGGCAGACATAAAAAAGGATTTAGCTCCACCACGTGCATTGGTGCGCACACACACACAAACACAAACAGAAACAAAGCTTTGACTCAGTTCCTTTGCAGAAGTCACAAGTATCTAATTCAACCACCAGAATATTTAAGTTTCCCAACAGGAAAAATTGATGAATTATAACCTGACAGAAAAATTGTGTGTGTGTGTGTGTGTGTGTATATAATATATATATTCTCAGAATGGAAGAAGTAAAATTTTAATCTTTATATTTTTATTGGAAGTTGGACCGCTGTGACATTAATTGCTTCAGTGGCTTTTTTTATGAATTCATATGTAGGTCAGGTGTTCCAGCTGAATTAAACAATGAAAGAAAGAGATGAGGTGATTGTTGACTTAGCCACAAGGTTTTATGGTTAAATTTTAACCTATGTTTGATAAGAGGAGGAAAAAATTTTGCTCCTTAAAAACCAAAAGCCGTTTCAGTGCAGAGGTTATATGACACTGTGTCTTTGTTGTGTCCAGAAACCCTACTCCAGGAGTGATCATAAACCGACCCAATGGAACGGATGTTTACAAAGGAGTGCTGAAGGACTACACTGGTGATGTGAGTCAACGTGTACCTCTGAATCTGAGATTTGAGTTGGGAAATGGTGTGTTTGCTGGCCATTCATTAAAATAGTGTTTGTTTTTGATATAGGACGTGACTCCTCAGAACTTCCTGGCGGTGTTGAAAGGTGATGCTGCTAGTGTGAAGGGAGGCTCTGGAAAAGTGCTCAAAAGGCAAGTTACCATAAAAACTTTGGCACGGGGGGCTAGAGGTCATTTGCATGTTTTTTTATTTCTTTGGGGGGTTGGAGTTGATGGTGTGTGTTTTGAAATGTACAGTTTGATAGATTGTAGTGACTTACTAAATTTATTGCCCTGTGAAATCTCTGTCTCTTTTGTTTCTGTTTGTGCATGTTGAGGCAGATATGTGGAAAAAAACAGCTCTTGTATTTTTTATTATTCTTTTTTTTTAATTGTTCTTTCTACTGGCAGTGGTCCAAATGATCATGTGTTTGTGTATTTCACTGATCATGGAGCCCCGGGTCTGCTGGCCTTCCCTAATGATGATGTAAGCATTTTCTGCTTTCTGTGGTCCTTTAGCTGAGTGTGATCCTTTCAGATCCTTTTTACACACAGTATAGAGTTCTTTCCAAAGTTTCAGACTACAAGTTCAAATGCTTCTATTTAATATATTTATTTAACTTCATTACAAATTTTCTAATCAACATAAGTAGTTAGTGTATTTGAAAAACACATTTTAACAAAAAATCCCAGATGGTCTAAATTTGACAATCTGAAGACACTCAAGCAGTAGGTCAGCTGCTAGAAAGATTTAATATGAGTAACACATTTGACTTGTAGGAGGTTTAGCTGTGAGTTGCATTAAAAACTTGCTGCACTGACAACTTTTCTGGTAATTGTGCATGATCATTGGGTTGGGAGCGTTATTGCTTCACTTCCCTATGCATGGTGAGTTTATAAGTTAATGGGAATGTTGTAAATGTCAAACAGATGGCTTCATCTCTAGAAACAAACAGTAAATCATACCTCTTTTTTCTGTTTTTAGCTTCATGTAGACGACCTGATGAAAACAATCAAGTACATGCACCAAAACAACAAATACAAGGAGGTGACTGTTACATGTGTTTGCTCATCGATATTAATAGGATACAGTCTAGATTTTGTGTGTCCACTGTCCACTTTTTTTTTTTTTTTTTTTTCTTCCTTCAATAAAATTCTTTCTCGCACACATAGATGGTGTTGTATATTGAAGCTTGTGAATCTGGCTCCATGATGAAGCCTCTGCCAGTTAACATTAATGGTGAGTTTTTCTTTGACATCACACATGCTACTGTGTGTAAATAACAATATGTATAATCAGGCTGTGTTCTCTCTGTGTGTCTCTCTCTGTGTGTCTCAGTCTATGCTACCACTGCTGCCAACCCTCATGAGTCCTCATATGCCTGTTATTATGACGAGGCCAGAGACACCTACCTGGGAGACTGGTACAGTGTCAACTGGATGGAAGACTCCGATGTGGTTTGTACCTCTCTAACAGCAAACCTTGTGTAGATTCTGTCTTCGGAACGGAAGATAGAAAAGTGCATTTATTCAGCACGAGCCATCTGACTGTGGGAATGTGTTTTAAATGGTGTTGTGTGATTGTCTCTTTAGGAGGATCTGAAAAAAGAGACTTTGGCCAAACAGTTCAAGATCGTAAAGGCCAAAACCAACACCAGCCATGTAATGCAGTATGGAAACAAGGTAATGCACTCACAAACACCAAGATGTGAAATACATTTCATAAATATTAAAAATTAACACATGCATTAATAAAACGAACACTGTCTTTACACTACCAAGCACCAAATGCAAGGTTGATTCGCATTAGTGATGCTGTGAAGTAATTAATTTTCTAAATTGCTAAAGCAGTTAGTCACAGGAACAAAAATATAAATTTGAACATAAGTCTGGTTCCTAAATTGTAGCAACTGTGAACAGCATCTTAAAAATAGTTTATCAACAGTATGGTGTATATTGATCTGCTGTGAGGTTCTTTATGAGTTGAGGTTTAGCATCGGCCTCATTCTCGGGTAGTTCAGAAAGTTTCCATTTATTGTCATGTATATTTTGACAAGGAAGTGTTTGATAAAAGCAAAAAGGCTGCTCTGAGTACTGTCTGTACTTGCCCAATGTAACTCTCTTGGTTTGTTTGTGTTTTAGACGCTGTCCCACATGAAGGTGATTGTGTTCCAGGGTAATTTGAAAGGTCTTGAGAAGGCACCTGAGCCGGTGTCGTTGCCTCTGATTACTGAACATGACCTCATGAGCAGCCCCGATGTGCCCCTTGCAATCATGAAGAGAAAACTGCAGAAGTCCAATGACATTAATGCTGTTGTTGGTTACATGAAACAAATCCATGAACATCTACAGGTTTGAAGCACTACTTTTACGGATCAATTTAAACAAATAATTATTATTGATTTATTCATGTATTTTAGTTAAGTTAATTAACACTATCGTTCAAAGTATGGTGTCATTAAGGTTTCTTTAATGAAATTAATACTTTTATTCAGCAAGGATGAATTAAATTGATCAACTGAGAGTAAAGACATTTATGTAAAAAAAAAAAAAAAAAAGGTTTTTTATTTAAAATAAGTGATGTTTCTTATAATCATGAGAAATGTTTCTTGGGCACCAGATCAGCAATCAGAATGATTTCTGAAGGATCATGTGACACTGAAGACTGGAGTAATGATGCTGAAAATTCTCCATTGGCATTGCAGAAATTAATTACTTTTTAATATATTAAATAAATAAACATTATTGCCGGTTTTACATAATTTTTGATCAAATAAAAACCGCCTTGGTAAGGATAAAATACTACTTTCAAAGACTTAAAGCTTACTGACCCCAAACTTTTAAATGCTAGTGTTTGTAACATATACTGCAAGTGATGTATGCGATAGAGATTTCAGGCAAGATGATCATATTATAATGGATTTTATGTTTTTTTGTGTGTGTGTGTGTGTGTGTGTGTGTGTGTGTGTGTGTGTGTGTGTGTGTGTGTGTGTGTGTGTGTGTAGGTACGTGAGCTGCTTGGTAACACCATGCGTAAGATCATGGAGCATGTGGTGCAGGAGAAAGAGGAAGTGCAGGATTACCTGAATGGACGTGAAGAACTCACAGAGTATGAATGTTACAAAACTGCTGTCGAGCACTACAAGAAACACTGCTTCAACTGGCACCAGCAGGAGGTATGAACAGTCCTGGTTCTCTATTAACTTCATGATTAGTTGTGTTGTGCTGTATGTGACATCTTTTCTCTCTTGTTGCAGTATGAATATGCTCTGAGACACCTGTATGCTTTAGTAAACCTGTGTCAGGGAGGATACCAGGCCCAGAAGTAAAAACACACTTTTTTCTCTCTCTCTCTCTCCATTTCAATGTCTTTTCTCTAGATGATGTCTATAAACTTTGTAAACAATGAACCATAAAAGCTGTGAAGTATTATCCCATTATAAACTGTGCCCCCTGCCCATGATAGTAAGTTATGTTGTTTTATTGTAGAATGTGAATGGAAAAGCTAATTTTATCTGTTATTTAAATCTCATATCTGTCCTTTCTCACAGAATCACAGCAGCCATGGATGATGTGTGTTACTTCAGTAGAAACATGAACTTGTGAACCACTGAGGACTTTTGAATGGACTACACTTTGCCCAAAAGTATCAGAATGTTGACCTGTATCATCTCGCAAATTTGACTGATCTTTTTGAAAATGTTACTTTTAATGAGATTTTGCACTTCTGAAAATTTAATGTGATGTTTTACTGATCTTTTTTTTGTTTTAAAGAAAGAAATGTGCTTTATGCTGCCCGGTGACCCCTGACAAACACTTTGGTCCGTTAACATTTTTTCATATATTTTTTATGTGTATTTTTTTTTTTCCTTTAAGATGCCTTAATGAGACCAACCGATATTTTGTAAGTACAGCTTTAGAATGACAAAAAGGCAATTTTTTTGCACCTCAGTTACTGTCACCATAATTAAAAATACATTTTAAGATGTTTTGGAAACCAAAGTATATAAATGTCCAATCAGTGAATGAAGTCCTATCTCACAGGATGTTGAACATGTGCATTCAAACAATGTAAAACAAACACTAGCTAGACATGTTTAAATACAAGCTGCACTAAGATTTAATTTTTTATTTTTATTTTTTTATCTGCTTGTTGACAGAGCCATGACAATACACAATTTCTTTCCTGTAGTTAAATCAAAGAACTTTTCCTTGGTTACTGACTAAATGTATACTTATTAAACTAAAATGAAAACTAACCTAAATATCTGAAGGCTGTGGTAATACATAACAATAAGTGTCTTAAATAACTGAGATCACTGCTTGAAAACAGCTGTAGTTTTAGCAGTTAATGAGTGGGTGTGTTTAGTGTAATGGTTGATGTGTCAAGTGCCCTCTGTTTAGAATAATTTGAGGCCACAAACCACTGAACTTGAGGGAGATGTTATGTTTGAGGAGTGTTTGCTGGAGTTTGAGCTCTGTAAGAAAAGTGACTTTGCACTGACAACATGGGATAAACACTTTGTGAAACGATACACTGAACTACTGTCAGTGTTAAGCAGTGAGTTATTGATTATAAAAGCCATAATAAACCTGAATTGAATGGTGAATTTGTTGAATGTATTTTTTCTTTTTTTTTCAATCCAAGTTACAGCTGAATTCTGCTGACAAATAAATACTTGTTACTAGATGGAAATTTTAATTGCATTTTTTTTCTTATGTCATATAGAAACCCATTTTCTTTGCTATATTAGATTAAATTATATAAGAAATAATTTATGTAGCAACACAACTCATTAGTTGTAGGGAATATTTGCAATACATATGCAGTGATTCAGTATGGAAAAGAATCACCCCCTTTACAATAATAAAATGTTGCTTTGCAGGCTGAAATGAAGATGTACACAGTTTTTGTTTCATCCAGCTGTATTTATAAAGTGCAACTTATAACAACCAAGTGAAAGATATAACACCAACATGTCAGAAAAGCAAAAACAGAATGATTGATCACCCGTCTCCTAAAAATGACTTGCAAATTTAATCAGTTGTAGCTAATCACCTTCTTGGCACACAAAGCCATTTGACTTTCAGCTGTGGTCAGCTGTGCTCATTTTGATTAGCTCAGCATTTCAGTCCTTGTATGTGCAATTGAAGCAAACAATCAACTATGGGAGGCAAGGCACTGTTAAAAGATCGAGGATAAAGTTGTGGACAGGTACAAGTCAGGAGGTGAATAAAAAAAAAAATTCAAAGGCTTGATCAATGCATAGAAGCACAGTGACGTATATTATTAAGAAGTGGAAGGTCAGGGAGTCACTCCAAACTGGATAAAAGAGCCAGGATAGTGTAACACTATTTAGAGTCCCAGCTTGGAGCAGACAAGAAGAAGTGGATTTATTTATTTATTTACTGTATATTAGACTCCTGCCACAGAGATCTAATATAAGAATGCAATTGCTTTCCCAACTGTTTATCTTCACAGACATAACTGTTTTTGTAACTCATGTGTTTTTAACAAACTTTTGTGTATTTGACAATTTAATCACAATAAGACATGAAAGAGAACTTAGTTTAGTACTCACATTCCGTATGACAGATGCTTTCTGTGTGCGTGTTTGGGACGTGTGCACTCCAAAAACACTATCAGAAGTTTAATCTAATGTGGCTATAAAATGCATGATTTCAGCATGATAGACATGATAATCAAAACCAAACACTTGTTTATTTTTTTATCAGAGTATCTTGAAGTACAGCTGGAAAAGGGGGCGGGGAGCAGCAGCTCATTTGCATTTAAAGAGAAAGGCACTAAAACGGTGCATTTTCTGCTTCCACTCAAAATAGGCATTCTCTAAATGATATAATAAATTATCTGTGGAGAATTTTGAGCTGAAACTTCACAGACACATTCTGGGGAAACCTGAGACTTATATTAAATATTGTAGAAATGGGCATAATAGGGCACCTTAAAGGAAAATCTGTTGTCATTGGGAAGAAGGTTTACCTTCCAACGACAATGACCCAAAGCACACAAAACTGACCACACAGTGGTTAAAGGAGAAAAAGGTGAATGTCCTTGCATGACCTAGTCAGAGCCCAGACTTAAACCCCACTGAAAATCTGTGTAAGGAGCAGTTCTGCAAAGAAGAGTGGAAAAATATTGCAAATCTAGATGTGCAAAGTTAGTAGAGACATATCCCAACAGACTAAAGGCTGTAATTAAAGCAAAAGGCGGTTCAACAAAATACTGACACAAGGGGGTGATCCTTTTTTCAACTCTGACAAAAGTCAGATACTGACTTTTTTCTGACATGTTGGTGTTATAGCTTTCACTTTGATGTTATAAATTGCATTGACTAAATACAGCTGGATAAACAAAAACTGTGTCTCTCTTAATTTCCACCACCTATGACTTCGATGTGGAGGATGCCCAGAAGCAGCTTCAGGTGAACACTGGTGACATCACAATTGAGGAAGTGACGATTGTGATCAAAAGCCTAAAGAACAAAAGGTGGCTGGCTTGGATGAAATAATGGCAGAGATCTTGAAGTACAGAGGGCAGCCCATGGCGGAGAAGCTAATGTTGCTCTTTAACAAATGCTGGTGGAATGGCGAAGTCCCGGAGGACTTGCGAAGGGGCGCCATAGTCAAGATCCCCAAGAAAGGCAATATTTCTGAGTGTACAAACTAGTGAGGCATCACCCTACTCTCTGTGCCTGGAAAGGCATTCTGTGTGGTCCTCCTCCAACACCTGCAGAGTGCCGGTTTCCGTCGCGGAAGGTCATGCAGCGAGCAAATCTTCATCCTCAATAACACCTTTGAGCATTGTGTCTGCTAGCCATTAACTTCATAGACTTCAAGAAAGTCTTTGACAGCATCCACCGTGAGTCCCTTTGGCGGATCCTGTGCTTGTATGGGGTCCCAGGAGCCTTTGTCACCATCTTCAAGGACCTGTTTCTATGCTTGAGCTGCTCAAGACCGAAAATGGCCACACAGACTTCTTCAAGATTGTGACTGGGGTCAGGCTAGAATGCCTCCTGTCCCCCCTCCTTTTCCTCGTTGCCCTCAATTACGTCATGTGGTGAGCTGGAGCATGTGTTGGGGCCAGCATCCACTGGTTCGAACTTGATCATCTCAGTGACCTGGATTGCACAGATGACATCGCTCTGCTTGAAGAAGATTAATCAAAGTTGTAGCATGCCATTACCGCACTGGAAGGAGAAGCAGGCAAAGTTGGCCTCAGGATCAGCGCCGAGAAGTCTAAGATCATCCACGTGAGCAACACGGCCCAGACATGGGGAGTCAAAGTCAGGCCACAGAAATTGGAGGAAGTAGAGAAATGTACCAACTTGGGTAGTGTGATCTCCCAGAACAGCGACACAGAGGCGGACATCAAGTGCTGCATTGGGAAGGCGGCAGCCGTTTTTTCAGAGGATGAATAAGATCTGGACCATCTCGTTGAAAGTCAAGCTTTGACTAATCACCTCAATCGTGGTTCCAACTGCCATCTACACCAGTGAGACCTGGTAGGTGTCAGGAAACAGAAGTGTCTACGCCAAATTCTGAAGATCAGATTTTATGATCACATTATCAGTGAAGAGGTACTTCTAAAGAGTGACTGTCCGGCCACATCCTTGGTATGGAGAACAACACCCTAAGATGGCCATGCGATGAGTCCCCCTTGGCGCCAAACGACCACAAGGACGCGCGCAGAACACCTGGCAAAGAACGTTCCTACAAGATCTGAATACCATTAACACAGCATGGGATGCCACCCAAGAACGAAGTTGATGGAAAATGATTGCTGCCCAATATACTACATAACATGGGAGGAAGAAAGTTGTCCAAATCTAGAATAATAGGTTTGAATGATAGCTTATGTTTCATAGAGGAACAAATAGTAGCACCTTATAAGTTTTCCACAATGCAACAGAAATATGAGAAATGCACGTAGAGGGTGGATCTGCCCATCAAAAAAACAGAAAGTGATGATTCAAGAATCAACAAGGTATAATTCAACTCTTACGTTCTCAAAAAAGAAAAAAAAAAGCAGCACATTTCACAAGCCAGGAAACTTGACTCACAGCGGTTTCCACAAGATCACAATGTTCATCATGTTGGGATTGTGTTTATACATGCAACTCCATAATCATGGACGTGACTGTGGTGGGAATGACGACATGTTCTTTGATGCATGATGTTGTGGTACCAATGTCTGACTGCCTGATATTGATAAAACTACGATGAGATCCTGCACTAGATCTGTATTTACTACATACTCAGACACTTAAAAACAGGAGATTATAATTGAACATTAGACCTGTGTATAAGACCCTATATATATAAATAGATATAATTAAATAGATATTTAATTATTATTTCATTCATAAAACTGTGTCCTGCACTTTACATAATACAATGACATATAAATCAATCACGCCCTTTAATCAGTGTGTTACGTAATCAGGTCTACAGGAAGTGTGTGTCTGTTTATTGTGTGACCGCGGAATGGCGCCACTGAGCGTTCAAGTACCTAAGAGCGTTTGGGAACTCCCTTTTAATTCTCACCTGGAGCCTCTTGAAGAGTAAGCAGAGAGGAGTATCTCATGCCAGAGGAGAGCACAGTCTGCAAGTACTGTTCAAGACTGGCTGCTCTCTAAGGAACAAGAGTTTCCTAAGAAAACCGGAATACTGTGGATATGTCTCACCTGAACTTTCCAGACCAGATTAACATGGACCGTCCGATGTAAAGGATTTTATAGCACCGAGCAAAGAAACTGAGGGATCCCGGAGTTACAGGTAAAAGCCCTGCCAAGTCTGCCAACATGACATTAAACTTGTGTAATTATTATACTGCAAAGTCAGAACTAAAGTTAGAATTAAAATGTCTAAGAACTATACTCCATACTCTTTGTAAGCTCCAGTGTTTGTTTAATCATTAAAATGTGGGCGCCCTTATATTTTGGTTTTACTTTCAGTAGTATGTGTGTCTTGGTCTCTCTTTTACTTCTTTGCTAGTTTTCATTTACTAACCCCATATATTTCTAATTCTTAAAGTCAGCGTAGTATTTCTTAAGATCTAATTATATATATATATATATATATATATATATACACACACATAAATTCAATTCACAATACAAAATACATTAAGAATTTTATGTAATTCTAATATTTCTGTGGGTCTTGTCTAAAATGACAAGTTTTTTTATTTATTTATTTTTTATAAACAATCTTCCAATGATATATATATATATATATATATACCCCTTAATTTTTTTGTCTAAACTCCATACACCATACTGACAAAGCAAAAACAGAATAGTCACAACTTCATAAATGTATTAAAATTAAAAATCTGCAATAGGTCCATTGCATAAGTATTCATAACTAAATATGAAGCACATTTACAGTCTCAAGTTTTTTTTATGTTTGATGCAACAAGCTTTGCTCATCAGCATTTGGCAATTATCTGCCATCCTTCTCCTCATCTCTTTACCTCTCAAGCTCTGCCAGGTTGGATGGGGGCACATTTTCAGGTTTCTTCAGAAATATTTGATTGGATTCAAGCTCAGGCTGTGGCTGGGCCATTCAAGGACATTCACAGAGTTGTCTAATGGTGCGTTTCCACCGAGTGGTACGGTACGGTACGGTACGGGTCAGTACGGGTCGGGTCTGTTAACCATGATTTGGCTAGCGTTTCCACCGCCAACAGTACCCTTACTTGATAGGCGTGGTGTATTCCAGAAAGTAGTGATAACGTCACTTGATAGGCGTGGTGTATGACGGAAAGTAGCTTGACGTCATGCGCGGCGACATTGTTGCGACGTTGTTGTAATTTAAAAATGGCGCCTCGTGTGTTGTGTCTTTCCCCTTGCGGCACGCGCAAATGACGATTCTCTGTCAACCAATCAACGTTCTGCAGTGAGTCTAGCTCCACCCTTTAGTACCGTTCCACTGTGCTAGGTACCCCAACGGAAGGGTACCCAAAAAGTGGTACGGTACGGTTCGGCTTTTTGGTACCATTCTCAACTTTTGGCAGTGGAAACGCAAATAAAAGGGTACCGACCTGACCCGTACCGTACCGTACCACTCGGTGGAAACGCGCCATATATGCCACTCTTGCTGTGTGCTTAGGGTCCCTGTCCTGCTGGAAGGTCAACCTTCTGCCCAGTCTGAGCTTCTGAATGCTCTAGACTGGGTTTTCATCAAGGCTATCTCTATATTTTGCTGCACTGAGCGTTCCTTTTACTCTGATGAGTCCCTGCCACTGAAAAACAGCCCAAAGCTTGAGGCTACTACCAGCTCACTTTACTTTTGGGATGGTTCTCTGCAGGTGATGAGCAGAGCTGGTTTCCTTTAAACATGATGTTTAGAATTGAGGTTCATCAGACCAGATAATCTTGTTTCTCAGAGTCTGAGGGTCCTTTAGGTACTTTTTTGTAAATTCCAAGTGTGTTTTCATGTGTCTTAACTGAGGAGAGGATTGAATTTGGCAACACCACCATAAAGACTGGATCGGTGGAGTGTTGGAGTGATGTTTGTCCTTCTGTAGATTTCTTCTATCTCCACATATGATCATGGAGCTCAACTAGAGTGACTCTCAGGTTCTTGGTCACCACACTAAACAAATCCCTTCTCCATCAATTGCTCAGTTTGGCCAGGAGGCCAGCTCTAGGAACAGACCTGGGGTGCGTTTCCCAAAACCATAGTTGCTAACCTGTTAGCAACATAGTTGGTTGGCAATGGGAAATTGCATTGCAACCAACAAAGTTGCTAACTTAGTTAGCAACTATGGTTTTGGGAAACGCACCCCTGGTTGTTTCAAACTTTTTCCAGTAAGGGTAACAGAGACCACATGCTGTGACCCTTCAATGAAGCCACATTTTTTTCTGAACTCTTCCACAGATGTGTGGCTTGAAGCAAACCAGTTTTTGAGCTCTATAGGCAGTTCTTTTGACCTTTGGTTTTTTGCTCTAATATGCATTATCATTAGTTAGACCTAGACAAAACAAAATGTGAACAAAATGAAGGGGTATGAATACATTTGCAAGGCACTATATATATATATATATATATATATATATATATATAAAATCAAAACCAACAAAAATGATATCAGTAAGTTTTCATAGGGTTACTTGATTTGACCTTAGCTAACCCTTTGCCTTTTGGTCAAAAAACAAAACAAACAAATAAACAAACTATATATATATATATATATATATAAGGCAAAGGGTTAGCTAAGGTCAAATCAAGTAACCCTATGAAAACTTACTGATGTCATTTTTGTTGGTTTTGATTTTACATTGAAAACCTTTTAAAAGAAAATAATAATTGAAACTCAAGTATGTTCACGTTGTAAGAAAAATATTTTATTACTTTTAACTTGTGGGTTACACCACATTACATTTTTTATTTTAAATAATGATTTTTGCTGAAAATTAGCAAAAAATACACAAATTAACATGAATTACAATATTCAGTTCCTACATATACTTCACACTTCTTTGTTTCAGCTTTTTTTTAAAAATCCCATTTGTAATTGTTTTTTACATTTTTGTATTATCTCCGACATTCTTATCCGTCGTTCACCTATAGAATTCCTATAAATCATTAAATTCTGGGGGGGGGGGGGGGTCTGTAACAGTTCTGGGCATGCATATTTCTGCAGTTTGTGAGTTCCCTTTACACGTGTATCTCAAAAACGCTTCACCTTGAGCAGGTTTGTACATTAACCTGAAACAGATAAGAGACCTGCAGGGGTTTGGAGGAGGTGGAGCAAGACAGAGACTTCTGGTCTTAGCTAGTATGTTGTTGATCATGGGTGACTTGAGGGAGAGTGATAGAGAAAGAAAGGTGATTGTAGGCATTGTTGATGTTGGGTGTGTCGCTGTGAGGCTGCCATGCTGGGGCTTGTTTCTTTAGAGATTCCAGATCAGTTGCGCAAGTGTGTGCAGAAGCAGGAAGTGTGTGTGTGTGTTCTCCACTGCCAAACTGTAGGAAATAAAGTTACTGACTGTTTTTTTCATGGCTGATTTGCTTTTGCATGATCTGAATCTATTACTCACACTGTTTAAATGTGTATCAGATGCACATATTTGAACACGTGGTGAGGTCAGAGCAAGTTGTCATGAAGACGAGTCGTTTATGAAATGTGTGCAAGTGGTACTCTGAGTGTTGTCAACGTGTCAAGAATATTAATGTTAGCTTGGCATTCCCATTAAAGACCTCATAAGATTTTGGTCATATCGCCCACCCCTAAAAACATTATATCATTATATCATGATATGAGAAATTTTATATCATGATAGCAGTATATATCTTGATCTAGTTATTTTTTCTTTTAATAAGGTTTTTTTGTATTAAATTAAGATTTGATACCATAGAATTTTCATAATCCTTGTCACCAATATCAAACTAATACAAGAAAATAATAATAATAATAATAAAAAAACTCAAGTTCTCTGGAGATACATAAACAGTCAGTGATGAAATAAGAACAAGAAACTAATTACAAGCAATAGGACAAAAACTACAATAAATAAGAAATACATTGTGTAAATGAATTAGTCTTCACTGTGTAAGTTATAGCCATCTATCCACACACACACACACACACACACATATATATATATATATATATATATATATATATATATATATATATATATATATATATATATATATATATATATATATATTAGGGGTGTAACGGTACGCAAAAATCACGGTTCGGTACGTACCTCGGTTTTAAAGTCACGGTTCGGTTCATTTTCGGTACAGTAAGGGAAAGAAATGCAAACATTAAACTGCAGGATGTTTATTACTATACACTTTTTTAAAATACTTTTTAATAAAATATATATAAAATAAAAAATAATAAGAAATAAAATACTGCTGCAAAGTTCTCCACTAAATAAAATACTCTGTCTCAAACCAATATCATATAATAAAATATAATGAAAAATATAAATAACTATGATTACAGTGCAGCATTACCAATCCCAGCATGCTTTACCAGAACCGTGCTGTGCCTGCTGCTGTAGGTGACAGGGAGACCGCCGACAGACCAGGCTCTTGTCTTCATGACAACAATATCTATACTTCATGTTGAGCATATATATGAAGCCTACTGATAAGGCCTAAAAAAAAAAAAAGTTTGGTTCCGGTTGGTTGTCAGTTGAGGTCATTGGTCGGTAGGGATTTTTTTTATTTTATTATTATTATTTTTTTTCTCCAGTGGCAGTTTTACACACACACACACACACACACGCGCTGATTTTAAATGTGTGTACCCGGTACTTTTACGACAGTGATTCTGTATTCCCGTTTAAAGTCTGTTGTTGCCATAGACACGCAAAACGCACACACACACACAAAAAGCCTTCGCGGGAGTTTGACAGGCGATCTCATAGTAGATTAACATGGAGGATTTGAACTTGAAAAACGGAGTGTACAGACATCTTTTTGTAGTCAAACAACATTCTTTGTTATGTTCATTTATGTGGTTTATTTGATTTTGATGCTATAAATTAACTAGAAGCAAGAGACGATCAGTTAGTTTTAACTGATGATCTAACTTACAGCGATCTGTTCGACACATTCAAGAGCCACAAAACGGTATTTATTGTTTACATTTCTTTAAAAAATGACCACATTTGAAAGGTGAAATAACCAAATGAGACTTTGTTTCATATTAAAAGTAAGCTGGTAATGTTAATGTCCTGTCTGTCAGCATGTTGTCAGTGCCCTCTCTGTTCCGCGATATAATATTGTTGACTCCCCCCGTGTTTCTCTTAATGTTACGATTTCCAAACCTTAAGTTATAGCTCACTTTAGGAATTGACAGTTAAAGGGTTTTGATGCAATACTTAATGGTTTTTAACGGATTACTTAAGTGTAAAACAGCATTTAAAGGAAACTGTAATTTAATTAACGATGTGTGAAAGACCGTTCTTCCCCAGTCTCATAAAATAAATTTGGGTCGCACATAAATTGACAGGGTCGGTCGGAAACCGGAACCAAACAATTTTTTTTTTAGGCCTAAAGGACACCGTCAACAGTTTGACGGCAAAACAGACTATGTTTGACAGGTGCAATATTTGAAAATCGATAATTATTCATTTATTTTTTAAATTACATTTATATCTGAATTTATGTCAACCTATAGACTTTCAAACATCAAAGTGTCATGAATTAATATGTATTTGTGTACAAAATGACATATAAACATATTTTCCTATTCTATTTTGCCTGGAAATGCTTCCAACACGCTTGCGTGTCGCGTGAAAAATAGGCGTCGGTTCTATTTCTAGCATGCACGCGTTTTCCGCGCGGCTCGAGCCGCGCCTAAGATTCGCGTCTCACGCAGGCAGTCTGCAAGCTCTAACCTGTTAACATGAGACGCCGGCCTTATAATCAGCTGCAGGGCGGGATTTGCGCTGAACGCAGAGACTTCCGCCACTTAATATGTTCGTTTGTAAACACGAAAATGAACTTGTGTTCCGCGCACAAAATATTGCATTCCGTCATTCGGTACACACGTGCACCGTACCGAAAGCCCTGAACAGAAACGGTTCCGGTACGAATACACGTCCCGTTACACCCCTAATATATATATATATATATATATATATATATATATATATATATATATATATATATATATATATATATATATATATAATATGCGTAATCATTTGCATTATTTATTTATTTATTCTCTTCTTACTCTAGTTACTAAAAGTGATTTAGGCAGAGCAGTGAGAGATTTTCCTGAATGGCAGAGAGGACGAATATTGAACAGGTTCCCCTTTAAGACTGAAGTCCGGATCCAATATACTGTTACATATGCTTTTTCTCTCACAACTGTTTACATTCCCTTAAGACCTAAATGACTTGCATTTGGACGCATATAAGGGTTTATGCAATCGTTCAAAGCCAATAAAGTGGCAAAAATGCTCAAACACTCTATTAGCAGGTGATGCGCAGCTTACGCACTTACAGGGTTTAATTTGGTTTTGTTTGTGCTTTTTTTTTTATTGTATGTTTTAGCCGTGATTCCCATCCATTTACATTATAAGATTGATAGACTGCAACGGTTTGAGTTAAAAATCTTTGTTTGTGTTCTACTAAAGAAACAAAGTCATCTACATCTTGAATGCCCTGGGGGTAAGCAAATAAACAACATTTTCATTTTTGGGTGAACTATCCCTTTAACTAAATCCTGTAGTGGCTCTTTATTTATTTTTTATTTCTTTAAGGGATTTGTCCTTCAAAATGTCTCACTCAAGTCCTGTTTCAGTTGGAAATATGCCACCACAGGACAGAAAACCACTCTAAGCAAATACAAACCCAACTTGATATTACCAATGCCATACTGTCCCAGTTGTATTCTTAAAGGTATTTCACTAAAGCAAGTGTCCTGAGAAATTGTACCTGTCAAGAAAAAGTCAGTGCTTGAATAAGAAACTCTGTCAGCAAAACTTGAAATCACTTACTGTAATTGATCATTTTCCCACACTTGCAAATGTTGCTTTATTCAGAGGGAATTAAAACTGGTTTTCTTTGGCTGATGTGAGGTAAAGTGACTGACAATTGTCTGATTTTGCCCAGGGACATCATGGGTTGTAAAGTAACCTTTAGTAAACCTTCAGCTGGGACCACAGAACTTGATTAGTATTGCCACCCTGCAGCTGATTGATCACTGTGATAGCTTCATCAAGATTTTATAACTTTGATGTGTGTGTTTGTGGAAAATTATATTAGTACAGAGCTTGAGCTGTTTTAATCTAAAACTCTTGATGAAACAGGCTAATCTGACGCTTAATCATTATTTCATCAGCCCTGATACCTGCGGGACTAATTGAGTGCGAGACACTGCTAATTAGTGTATGTGAATAGTTTAGTAAAACATAATGAAAGTGAAACTGTTTTGGATTACATCAGCAATCAGCATGACACAGTGAGTTCTTGATTTATAAAGATAATACAGTGAAACAGTTCTGATTTCTTTTAAGATAATGCAAGTCGATTCTGGATTGTAAGATGATACATTGAGACATTTCTTGGTTTTATGACATTTATATTTCACATTTAGCTGACGCTTTTATCCAAAGCGACTTACAATTGCTACATATGTCAGAGGTCGCATGCCTCTGGAGCAACTAGGGGTTAAGTGTCTTGCTCAGGGACATATTGGTGTCTCACAGTGGATTCGAACCCGGGTCTCTCACACCAAAGGCATGTGTCTTATCCACTGCGCCAACACCACCCCAATGACCCCATCTTATGAAGATGATACAGTCATTATGCTTCCATCCAAAAATGCTAATTTGACTTATGCACAAAACTGGAACATTGCATAAAACATTTGCCAATAAAGCACCGTTTCTATCCAATGAGTCAAATAGAGTAAAATCATCACTTTCTGATAAACTGTCACTAAATATCTCTAAGAAAACTAGGAGTAGTCACTAAATATAATACTTTTCATGTGCAATAAATTACTTGCACTTCAAAGAGCACAGACATAACACAATAAATGCGGTCATTGCTTTTAGAGGTGGATGCCTGCTGTTTGAGAACGCAGTCATGTAAGACAGTAATTATAAAGAAATGCTATGATGACAGACTTTCCTCAGGCATTTCAGAATGACCGAAACAACATGTAGATGCTGACAATCCTCATAAGGCTGCAGTTCTCTCAGTGGGTTGTGCATCTTTGTCTTACACACGTTTTCCTTCCACTCAACTTTCTGTTAACATGCTTGGATACAGCACTCTGTGAACAGCCAGCTTCTTTTGCAGTTAATGTTCGTGGCTTACCCTCCTTGTGAAGGGTGTCAATGATTGTCTTCTGGACAACTGTCAGATCAGCAGTCTTCCCCATGATTGTGGAGCCTAGTGAACCAAACTGAGAGACCACTTTGAAGGCTCAGGAAACCTTTGCAGGTGTTTTGAGTTGATTAGCTGATTGGCATGTCACCATATTCTAATTTGTTGAATTGGTGGGTTTTTGTTAAATGTGAGCCAAAATCATCACAATAAAAAGAACCAAAGACTTAAACTACTTCAGTCTGTGTACATTGAATTTACTTAATGCATAAAAACAACTTCTTTCTTAAAATAGCCTTATGAATTTAATTTTTTTCTCAGAAATTCTGTTGTGTATTTAAATTTTTCTGGTCATCAAATGAAGGCATAAAACATTAATTTAATTTTTATGCCTTTATCAGCTCTATTAAAACCCATACATTAGTAATCTCATCGAAGAAGCATTGAGGAAAAAACAGGATGAGAGAAAAAAGACAATGATGGAAGGAGAGGTGGAGCTGGAGGAGGAACCCACAGGAATTATACAATTAGCAGTTGTTTAGGAATGTTACTCCTGCTCTCAACAAGCTGCTGCAAATCCCTAGAACACACGTGCACACACACACACAACACTGAACAAAAGAACAGATCACATCTAAACGTCAGTGTTTTGTGCAGATGAAATCAGACTGAAATGTGATCCGAATGTCAGTGCACATCTCTGAAGTTTGGAAAAGAAATAGTGATTGTTATTTCTTCGTCACAAGACGATGAAATCCGCTGGATTTCTTTCATGTCACATGGATATCTGATATAAAAACATACCTCGGGTGGTCTTCTCAGATTCATGTGTTTTGTGTCAGTCTGTGTTGTTGTGTGTTAATGCACTGTAATGGTAGCTGTGAGGAAAAAGACACTCCCATAAGAATATAATGTGCAGTTAGCATGACGGCTATCAGCACTTTCCTTCTTTGTTTACCAGAAGCACTGCAAAGACCCTCAGCACTTATAGGGAGGAATTAAGTTCCTTAACCCTGAATTCCTTAGGTTTGGAGCTTAGAAAGAAAGGCGTTTCCTAAATGCTTTTACAACATTCTGCGTTTTAGAGACAGAACTGCTCCTGTCTAGCACAGTTGTGATGCTGCATATAGTTGTGCACATAATGTCTTTTGTGTAACCATCTCAAGATGCGTATCTCATAAGTGAATGTCTCATTTCTTTGACTGGAAAACCCCTGTGCACTGTGTGTGTGTGAGAGAGAGCGAGAGAGAGAGAATGCCAGTCTGTACCATCCACCTGGTGAACATCGTGCCATGATAATAGTACAATCAAACTCTATATAAGGCAAGCATAGTTAAATTCTGCATGTGTCTGTTCATGTGACCACAGCTTTCCTGGTTAATACACCTCAGGTATTTTATCTTCCAGATTTACCTCCTTTTCCTGTAACCCACATGAACACACACCCTCTCCTGCTTTGCAGACCTGCACACACTACAGCAGAGATGATAAGCCAGGTGTCTTGCACAAGATCTCTTGCACACACACCTCAGACTGAGTTAGAGAGTGTAGCTGCTAATCTAGTTTTGGAGTCATTAAGATTTAAAAAAAAAAAAATGAATATTTTTATTTAGCAAGAATGCATCAAATTGATCAAAATTGATAGTAAAGACATTTTATAATGTAAAAAAAAATATTATAAATGCTGTTTTTTAAAATGATCTGTTAATCAAAGAACACTGAATAAAAATTCCACAAAAATATTAAGCAGCACAACTGTTTTCATCAATGATCACCACATGAGCATATTAGAATGATTTCTGAAGGATCATGTGACACTGAAGACTGGACTAATAATGCTAAAATGTTTTACTTTGGCATCAAAGGAATAAATCATGTTTTGAAATATATTAAAACAGACAATGGTTTGTTTAAATTGTAATAATTTTTCACAATATTGCTATTTTTAACTGTATTTTTGGTCAAATAAATGCCTTGGTGAGCATAAAAGACTCTTTTTATTTTGTTTTTCGTAATATTCAAAAATGTGCATTTACAGTATGCAAAAGACTGAGTGAAACCATAGGCGTAATTCCATACAGTATGTTATGTTTAATGTTTCAAACATTAGTATGATATATTGTTGTCACATGACATATGCTGCATGTTAAATTGTTGTTCGGAGATCAAGTTTATCTTGTAAATGTACTACTGAGTAAAGAAAGAGATTTTAAATCTGATATTACTACTGATTCATCATCACACTTGAAATTAAAGCAAAACTGTCTGATCACATTGCATCTTACATTTTGGCATATTTAGTATACCATCTGTGCACAGTATACACTGCAGCAGTATGAAGATAAAGCACTGCTAAAATACTAGTGCAATTCTGTATCCCAGGATGCAGTGCACACAACGTTCCATTTCCAGTGTGATAAACAAACAGAAAGAACTTATCTTCTAATTTTTCATTTTGATTTTTGAATTGAACCACACCATGCTGGTTTTGTCTGACCAGGGGAAAACTGGCCCCCCAACTGAGCCTGGTTTCACCCCAGGATTTCTCGATTTCTGTCACTGATGGAGTTTTGGTTCCTTGCCATTGTTACCTTTGGCTTAGTTGGGGATGCTTGACTGATTGCACAGACGGTATTGGAAGAGAGTGGAACTGGATAATGACATCCCTGAATAATCAGTGAACTGACTTTAGCTGGAAAATACCACAAAAACTTTTTGTTTCTGAGTACCACATTTGAATCCACCCTAAAAACTGTTGAATCAAATGACACACAGACACGCCTGTTGGGATAACAGTGCATTTTTCTCAGATCTGTGAAAGTTTTAGTATAGGAGTGTGTACAGTAATTGTCTGCAAGTGTGTATGTGAGGATTAGACCACAGGAAGAACATCCAAACAAAACAGACCTGTGATGTCATGCAAATGAGTTCCTAACATGTATATTATAATAACTAATGTGACGTAACTGAATGTAAATGAATCATCTGCAGCTTGAAAAGAACATGTGAGTCAGTGTTTATAAAGCTGATCCTGGATCAAACTGATATAATTACAATGAAGAGTGGATAAAGTCTATGGCACCGCTGCATGCTGGTTCTGCTCTGTTTGTTTTTGGACATTTCCATGGTGACAGAGTGAGTCAGAATGCTGCACTCTGATTGGTCCGTTGACCTGATAAACAGAGCTCTACAGCCATGTGAAAAAAGTTGCTCTCAGTCTCACTCTCACACGTGAAATCCACTCCAGTTTCCAGATTTATACCATTGTGTTAGTGTGTCGCTGTACATTTTCTTCTTTTCCATTTCTCCATCATCCCTCTCTCTTTTTAGCGTCCTGCTTTTGAACGAGCTCTGTTAATGTTAAACAGCATACATTTTAAGTTGATGTTTATTTTATGCCTTGTGCATTCATGTGACGTTCTGCTTTTTGTGAATGTTTGTGCATTTCCATTAATTGAGTAAAATGACTTCCCTTGGTAAATACATCTGTTTGTGTATATTCAAGATTATATAATGCCTTAAATGTTTTACACATCATGAATGTGTGTGCTGTGCTGTGTGAGGGTGTGTATTACTATCTGTGTGTATGTAAGGGTGCAGTCCATTACTAGAGGGTCTGGAATGAGACTCCAGTGCAATTTTGGGTGTACGATGTACATTATTAGGGTCATACCCTGATCTATGCAGACCACCGTCTGTAAATAACAATTCCACTTCATCATATGGGACACAATTAGCAGTATTTGGTTTCCTTAGTAAGACATTTTCAAAATAAACAGTTTTTAAAAGATTTATAGTATGTCATTTTTATACTTATTGGCCCTTTCACACTAAGAATCATATCTATAAAGTTAACTATAGTGTGCTGCAGTTATATTGTCTGCGTCTTTAAAGGGTTAGTTCACTTCCAGAATTAAAATTTCCTGGTAGTTTACTTAACCCCATCATCCAAGATGTCCATGTCTGTCTTCAGTTGCAAAGAAATTAATGTTTTTGAGGAAAACGTTCCTGGATTTTGCTCTGTATAATGGACTTTAATGGTCCAATGTTCTGAAGGTCCAAATTAAAGTGTCAATGCAGCTTCAAAGTGCTCTACACGATACCAGCCGAAGAATAAGGTTCTTATCTAACAAAACAATCTGTTATTTTCTTGCAAAAATAAAAATGTATAGTTGGATTCAGTTGGATTTAAACAACTGAAAAATAGTGATCAGGTAATTGACCCTTTGCAAAGACCCGACCCCCTTAGTTACTGTTGCTATGTCCGACAAGCAATGGCATTCTCATACCACACATCATGTTCTCTCGCAGTCGAAAATACATCGCAGAGCAAAGAGGAAACTTACCATGCGCCGACAGACAAGACAGAGCAGTCTTTGCTTTCTAATTTTGTAAAACAATTGTAAGAAATTCAAACAATAAATACTGTTTTGTGGCTCTTTAATGTCTCATGACAGATCGAGTGGCACGTGAACCATTTATCTCTTCCTTTTTCCTATTAATAGCAAGAAATGAACATAAATAAACATCATGAGGTTTCTTGTTTTATTCACAGATGATTTCAATGCACACCATTTTGTCCACCAATGTTTATCTTCTCTCCTGTCTGGTTTGTTTGTCGGTCAAAATGGTAGATTTTGCAATATGTTTGGTCAGAGAGCCTGTCAATCAAACTCCCGGCGAAAGGTCATTTTCTCAGAACTGCATTCTGCATTACTGAGGTCTAAAGTTGAATTTCCAGCATTGGAAATGCTGTATGAGAAGATGTCTACAGATGACCAATGATTTGTTTTGAAGGGCATTTAAACTAGTGAGCAATTCCAGGGAATTTACAGCCTTGACAAAAAACAAGCTTTACAAAACAATGACTCATGTGAATTATTTCTGTTTTTGTGGCAGGCTGCGCAATGTCATCTGGCCGTGAGTCTGTAGGGGATCTGATTCCCCCAGATATGCTGCAGGTGTTTAATGAGGAGTGGCAGGGCAGCAGGGGCAAACGGGGCAGGAGAAAGGCAGGATCCTTCAGCCGTGCCTTCAAGTGGTTGAAGAGCCAGCGTAGGAAAACCCGCCAACGTGGTACAGAGATTCATGGAGACTTGCTCATCGCTGGATCACCTGTAGAACTACCAAAATCTACACTTGCAACAGGTAATACTTTTGATAACATGTACTTCAGATGTTTATCGTTTTACAATGATGCAAGGGTTTTTGTTTGCTGGTGGGCCTGTTTCTCTCTTTTTTTTTTCTAGCTTGAAAGACTTGTTTTTATGTTAACCACTAGTTTCACATCAGTTATAACATAAACTGGTTCTGTAAGCAGATGAGTCTCAGGGAAATTAAAGAAAGAAAGGGGAAGTGCAGCCTGGCTAAGGAAAGGTATGTTGTGCCCGGTGTGTGTTGGAAATGAATGTAGGAAGCAAGCAACAGCATCAGCACAAATCTATAAATGTATGTTTAAATTAATGTATTTGACAGACTCTTTTATCTAGAGTGACTTGTATTGCATAGGGCTGCAACTAACGATTGTTTTGATAATCGATTAATCTGTCGATTATTTTTACGATTAATCGATTAATCTTTATGTACTTATATTTCAGTTTTGCCCATTTTTTCCAATTAAATTATTAACAAAGGGTCTTTATCATTCAACATAGACTTTTAGAGATTTTAACCATTTTGCATTGTCATATCCTCATCAAAAATATACCTGGAGTTGTTTTATTATGTGTTAGTAATCCTGTCGAACTCTTCTGCAATCAAAACACTAGGGCTGTTTCGAATGCCATTTTTTGAGCTTCGAAGCTTAGGTGGCAATCAATATCGAATATTCGAAGCTTCGGTGGGTGGGGCTAAATATATAATAATAGTGTCGGTTTGCATTTGTATCATCTTTCACGACTTCACGTTTCACTCTTCGGCATCGTAAATGTGTTGCGGCAGACCCAGTGGAGTGCAGTGTTGCATTTGGTGCAATATGATCAGGTGGCACACATTCTTTAAATATTAATAAACATTTAATAATCTTTTAAATAGAACAGTTTCCGGTACGCATTACACGGGCAGGTTTATGCTCCGAAAACGGACAGTGCACAAGTGATACAAAACACAAAGTCTGTTGAGAGCAAGAACTTTAATAAGGTATTAATAACGAACATTTCTTTAAAACAAATGAATCCCAAAACAGAAATTAAATTAGTAACACACAGTGATTTCAACGAACTGTAATAAATAAAGAACACGGTAGCATGCTTATAAACAGTTGAATAAGAATAAATGAATTGTTTTTAAAATGACACAAAATGTAATATCTATTACAATTAGTTTTATTCTATATAAGGGATTTATTTTGTCTTATTCTGACTTTTTGTTAATTTAAATCTTTAAAATGCGCGATGCTTTTATTGAAAGCATGTTGCGGTGTTTTTTTTAATTTATTATTATTAGCCTGCAGTTCGTTGAACTACACACTGACCCATACTCTAGCCAATTTCACAAGGAGATTTCAAATAATGTTTTCACCATGGCAGTCCTTAGAGCTCCTAAAGTAGTTTAACATCCCGAACAAAGCTTAAGGAATCTTTCAGAACATATTTTCACGAAGAATAAGAATAAAACAGAATAAGATTGCATTACATTGCATTTTATTTATTTTTTTCCTGTAAACACACAGCTTATACCTGGGAAACAGCTTTATAGCTTATGTTGTGAAATTGTAAACAATCCTTTCGAATAAAGTGCCAGCGGCATGAAACCTGAATGGAACTCACATTTTAAAGTAAAATCCATCAGAATGTGAGCGAAAAGAAGTCTAGAAAATATTTGCTTTATCGCAAAGGCATGAGTTTTCCGGGCTGGAATTTCAACATGCCACAGAGATAAAATTTGGCCTCTGCTTGAGGTCACTTTAAGTACTCGCATTGTGTGTATGTGTCTTAAGTGTTTATTGAATGGATGTGAATTATGCCTTGTTTGTTTTTTTTTTTTTTGTCTGTGTGTGCTTTATGTGCTAAGCAGAGGATGAATGCGAAGGTTCCATATGGGATGTAATAGCAGGGAGACCTTTGTGAGACCATACCCCACCCATTTACTGGAGCATGAATCCACACAAACACACACACACACACACACACATGCCAGGCTGACAGAACAGATTGCAGCTTTCTTAAGTAAAAGATAATGTACATCCAGCCGGTTGTTATCTCAGAATGACTCCTGACAGGGTAATCAGGATCTTTAAGTTGAAATATTTGAACGCAAGGCTTCTGTTGAGACAGCAGTTACGAGCAAGCAGCAAGTTCCAACTGGACGGATATTTAAGGGAAATGGTGCAGTCAAACCACTTATTACATTTCACCACAAATAATTAAGGCGATTAAAATATATTGATTTAAGATGTATTTAAAATCTGCGATACCAGGATGGCATAATTAAATAACTGTATACATAATATACTGATTTGAGTTTAAATATTTTATTAGCTAACTAAACGCAAAGCTTCCACAAAGAAAAAATGTTCCTAGCAAGAGTGCAACTAACGATTATTTTGATAATTATTTTTACGATTAATCGATGTAATAATAAAACCTTCGTAATCTTCGGGAAGAAGGAGGCGGGAACCGGCGGACAATCAAACAAAGACTTTAATAACAAAATAAAGACAAAACAGCGCATCAGCCCCTCATGGACGACTGACGCGCACAAATAAAAACCAAAACATAAAATAAAGCCCAGGCCTGGTCCTCTCTCGTCCTTCACTGTCGTCGCTCCAGTTTTATATCCTTCCATCTCCTCTGTGGGACTTTGAGACCGGTGGTGGGTCGCAGGTCGCTGGTTTCCCAATCACTCCACCGGCCTCGCTCGTGTTCCCACATCCCTCGGCCCCGCCCCACTCGTCACAATCAATTAATCGGTTTATGTACTTATATTTTTGCCCATTTTTTCCCCAAGTAAATTATTTATAAAGGGTCTTTATCATTCAGCATGGATTTGTAAGAGATTTTAACCATTTTGCATTGTCATATCCTCATCAAAAATATACCTGGAGTTGTTTTATTATGTGTTAGTAATCCTGTCGAACTCTTCTGCAATCAAACACTGACCCATACTCTAGCAAATTTAACAAGGAGATTTCAAATAATGTTTTCACCATGGCAGTCATTAGAGCTCCTAAAGTAGTTTAAAATTCTGAACAAAGCTTAAGGAATCTTTCAGAAAATATTTTCACGAAGAATAAGGATAAAACTTGAATAAAATTGCAGTACATTGCATTTTATTATTTACTGGGAAACAGCTTTATAGCTTATGCTGTGAAATTGTAAACAATCCTTCGAAAAAAGTGCCAGTGGCATGAAACCTGAATGTAACTCACATTTAAAGTAAAATCCATCAGAAGGTTGTCCAGAAAAAAATTGGACACACACAAAAAACCTGCTGTGTGAAAAAGAGCAGTGAATGCTTGGAAAAAAGTGCATTTCAAATATATTTAAACATTTACCTCTCTTATTCAGTCATAATTAGGCTGCTAGACTGAATTATGAACTGGTAAACGACAAACTGATCACAGAACATGTTTGTAAAGCTTTAAATGTTAACTGTTAAAAAGCAATGTTATTAGCTTTTACGACTAAACATTTGCAAACAACATTGTACTGGAGAATCTGCACAAATAGGGGCCGTTCACATATCACGCCTAAAAACGCGTGGAAAACGCTAGGCGCGCCGCTTTCTCCTTCTTTCCAAAGCGCTCGGGCAGTTGCGCCCCTGAGGTGTCTGCCTTTGCCTTAGCAACCATGACGTGCTCTCTCCATGAAGACGCGGAAATTTCAGCAAAGGATAAATGGATTTGCAGCTCTAAAAATCGCTTGCAGTAGCTCTGCTACTAAATTTATTTCAAAATGGCAATCCATATACAACTATGATCAGCTGTTCCTTCATCTTGGCTGAGCTTTCAACGTTGTTACGGGAAAGGATGAAGCTGATTGGTTAGTTCTTGTCACATGACCCGCGGTCTTTGAAAAGTTGAGATGTTTTTAACTCGATGCGGTGCGGACGCGCCTGGAAAAACGGGCGCGTCACGACCGCGTCGCTTCCATTATGAGCGTGCATACCGCGCGCATACATTGGAAATAACGAACTTGAGCATGCAAAAGACGCGATATGTGAACGGCCCCTTAAACAGTTAAGTAGTGCAGAGTTTACAGGTTACTGTTATTTTTTGAAGGCTCAAAGTAAAGTACTCTCACATCCATAGACCGTAAAAGAAATGGACACAGCGACCCCATTGGAACTCAATTGAGACAAGTGAAGCCCATTTTTAGCTATTTTTGGCACTTCCGTTTCTGACGCGCAGACTCAAACTAAGCTCGATGACGTCAGCAACCTGTCTGACAGATGTAAATCTTCTAGTAGCTGTGCGTGCAAACTGCCATCGTTAATCTTGCAGAGACGGCGAGCTTGAGCGGGAGTTCTTTGGCGTGAGTGAGCAGGAGTAAGTATTCCGATTAATTATTTTGTATAGTATTTTAAAATGTAACGCCAGGGCTTGTATCTATGGGCTTCTCTCTTGACGTCTCCCCGATTGCCTGCGAGCTTCTCCTCCTGTCTGTACGGTAATTTCTCTACTGTGCGACAGAGAGTCGGGTGGTTATGACGCAATCGTTAGCCTATTTTTACAAAAACTGTTTCTATGTTGCCATAATGTAACATAGAAGGTAATGGAGCCCTTTATACATTGTTGTGTATCTTTAGAAATAAATAATGGACAAATGGAGTCTTTAAACGCCTCAGATGTAAAGTTATTCGCTGTCAAAGTGACGCCAAAATGAATGGGAGTCAATGGGATGCTAACGCAAGTGAAGTTCTGCTACAAGATGGCGGCACGTGGCCAACTTCAACTTCCGGTCGACTTCCTTCCCGCCTGCCCACATCCCGCTGAATGCTGCAGAGAAGCTGTTCAGGAAGCATGTGACATAAAACGAGGCCAGCTATTGGCTATTCGCTACTTCTCCTGCTGTACTGGCTGAGTAAAACTGAGCTCATTACTGCCACACTTTGGTCACAGCAGATTCGAAATATGCACGAAATAAGCCGCTTATGTCAAATAAAAGTTATTTAGCAACTAATCGATGACTAAATTAGTTGACAACTATTTTAATCGATTAAATCGATTAGTTGTTTCAGCTCTAGTGCATAACCACAAAAATGTTACTTCTTTTATGTGATTGTTCTGAGGGTGCATTGCTGCCTAACACTGTACAAACAAGCAACCGGATGGATTATTTAAACCCTTCATACTTACCCTGAAATTATGCTGAAATTAAATAGGCAGTGTGCAAACCATCATGACACAATTAGTATTACGCACTGGAGAATGTTACTCACAGTTGATTTCAGTACGGTTTGATGTGGAATATTGCTAAACTTAAGGCATGATACTCTAAAACTCTTATTTCTGTGTTTGTTTGTTTTTTTGTTTTTTAGATTTATAAATACTTTTCATTACTGAGTTTAGTTTTGAGGATTATGGAATTGTCTTCTCAGTAAAGGACACATGCAGAACTGCTTTAGAATTTGGCTAATAGTAGGGACAATATTGTTACCTTTTGGAGCTTGCTTAGCTTTTGTAGAGCATCTATTATGTTTTAAAATTGTGTGATGTGATCAGTCTGGGTCCTTGTGAATGATCCTCTGTGTTGATTTTAAGAATGTCACTTTAAAAAAACACAAAATCTTACAGTGTGTTTTGAAATGTGATAAGATTATCTATGCTGCTCCCATATGGAGTTGACGTTCAGTCTCAGTAAGCGAATTGATTAGATTAGTTTGTCTGGGTAAATTGCACCTTGTTTTCTTGTGACCAGTTTAATTTTTATGTTGTCATTTATGCTTTTGACACAATAACTAAATAATTATTGGATTACAATAAAAAAAACGTGCAGTATAAATACTTTTATAATTACTATTATAATATACACAACTTTTCAACAGTTTGGTATCTGTACTTTTTTTTTGTCTTTGGAAAAAAGTCTGCATTTGTTTGATTTAAAATAAGTATAAACCGTAATATGGTGAAATATTATTACAGTTTTAAATAACTGTTTTCTATTTTATTATACTTGAATTCAAATTTAAACCTGTGACGTCAAAGCATAATTTTAAGCATATAAATTTGTATTTTATATAAAATTATAATATTTTAACTAATAACTTTTATAACCTTTGTAACATCATTGTATTTACTTATTTTATCAATTAAATCTGTCCTTGCTGAATTAAAGTATTAATTTCTATTAAAAGTTTTTCCTGACCACAAACTCATGAATTACTGTTGTACACAAAGTTTAAATATTATATATTAAATTTGACTAAATCAACCAGACTTACAGTAAAAGTAATTTTAATGTTCAGATCAGGTAGAAATAGCTCCTTAAGTTAACAACTGCATAATCTTTACATTTTAGTGCCTAAAGAAAGAAACTACACATCGTATTTTAGTGGTTCTTAGGATATTTTAAGCTTTGAAAACATTTGGGCACCAAAAACCAGCCCATGTTACAGCAACATTTAGCCTTTTATTTAGGGCTTGTTCATGCCCTTAATACGAGCGATTGGAATAGTAATGCTTACTTTAGGAAGCGCCACTAATAAGAGGGTCACAGCTACTGAGAACACACACATACAGTAATATTGTGTTTTGTATCCTGTATCCCAGACCTTGCAATGTCAAAACTTCCTGTGGGAAGTTGCCAGTTCAGTCTGAACAAAGAGCTGTTACCTTAAACCCGTTTCCCATGAAATGTTCCATTGACACACATATACACACACACACACACACACACACACACACACACAGCTATTTCCAATGTTTTTGACATCTCCCGTTGGAAGTTACGCGCTTGCCAAGGGTTACCCACAATCCTGACCTTTCTATTCAACTCATCATGAGAAGTGCCAGTCATTCCTCAACACCTTTTTGAACACTGTCCCTGTGAACATTTGAGACCTGAAGACAGACCGAGATGTTATGTGTCCATTTGTTTATTGTTACGTGTGGGCATGTTTGTGCAGAATTCCATACCTTCCTGAAGATTCTGATACAACAAACGGGTGTAAAGTTGGGAAACTGGTTCTCTGCTTAGCATCATTCTGCTTTTTCAGTTCTTGTAAACAAAACCCAGCTCTACGCCAGAACTAGACTGATTAAGAGTGACTTTTAACATTGCTCTTTCTTCCAAAAATGTTTTTAAGTCATAGTTTTTTAGAATATGTCTAACATCCATATTTAGTTTGGTATGCGCGTGTAGCCTCTTCAAAGCTGTTTCAGCTTGCCTTTTCCTTTGCACCTGGTCTGAATTTAAACTGATCTAAACAAAAAAAAATGTTTTTTTTGTTTTTTTTTTATAATAATTGCATCATAGACTGGCAGTTTCCAATCCTCAGTTGTGTGTGCTTTCATTGTATAAGCACATGTTAGAACCTGATTTAAGGCAAAAGTGAATTTTCAGAAAGACATTTCCGAATTAGAATAATTATTTGCATGGTGCAAGTGACCCACAGCAGTTATGACCACTGGGAATTAAACTATAGTTTGCACCAAGCAATCAAAACCAAGTTTGATTTATCAAATAAAAATAAATATAAATAAAAAGTTACACAAAATGAAAGTATCTAATACATGGGCACACAGAGCTCAACCAGTAGACTTTAATGCATGGCTGCGGCTTTGTGTTTTCGATGATACCAACTGAAGGAGGGACTTTTATCAAAATATTTAATTTTGTTAGCCAGAAATATAGTTCGAGTGACGAATTGAACTCAAACGTAGTCAATCAATCACGCTCAGCTGATTTTAAACTCCTTCCAGTAATTGAATAAGATGTATATTTTCATCCTTACTCACACTTGCCTTAGTCTGTTGCACAGATGTGAACTTAGTCAGCATCAGTTCTGTCATACAGAAACGTGCTAAAACAGCTTGAGTTCTGTCACGTGTCAAATCAGCTTTCAGTTTCATTGAACAGAACATGCGCTAAATCAGACTTTGGTTCTGTCGCACAGAACACGTTGTCAGCTTTCGTTCTGTCGCACAGAAACGCACTGGTCTGTTACACAGACAAACGTTAAGTCAGTTCTGATGGATAGATGCATTAAGTCAGCTTTCAGTCACTAGTCTGTCACAGACACTTTTTATATCATCTCTCAGTCTGTCGCACAGGCACTTGTTTCTAGTTTGGCACCAGACACTTGCTCGACAGCTTCAAAATGTAAATGTTCCCACAGATACTCTCTTATAGGGGTGGTTCATTGCGATTTGACTTTTTTTCAACATTAGTGTGTAATGTTGCTGTTTGAGCATAAACCGTATCGGCAAAGTTACGAAGCTGAAAGTTTAATGCAAACAGAGATATCGTCTTTTAAAATGCAGGCAGTTTAATGCCTATAAAAATGGCTGGTAGGGACTACAACAATTTACTTCCCGGGTTCGTGACATCACAAACCCAGTTAAACACTGCTCTTGGGGAAAAGGCAGCAAAGGTGGTGAGGCCATGCTGCGCTGCTTTAGAGAAGAGGAAGAGAAAGCTAGGGGTGCACGTAAAAATCTATTCATATATGAATCACGATTCTGCTTTCTAATGATTCTAATGGATTCACAAGTTTCAAAATTAATGTTCTAAAGCAGCGGTTCTTAATACTGTGCCTCACATCCCCCTGCTCTTTCTCTCTATCTCTTTCCCTCTCTCTCTTATTCAGATAAGCTCCAGCAATGAGCTGTTACAATTATACACTTATTTTCACATAGCAATGAGAAGCATTAAACATGGACGCCTGTGCAGTTGCCGTACTGTATTAAAGCTTTAAACAGGATAAAACCATATATTAAAAGCTAACATAAGCAGTAGCATTTGCAAATAACAGCATATCTACAAGTTTGAAACAACAACAAACAAAAAAAACAAAGGCTTACCATAAATGGAACTCCAATGTAGTTCAGGCAGACCATGGCTCAGCTGCTTGTAATTCCTCCCATTACAGTTAAATAAGATATTTAAATTCCGTAATCCCACTTGTCTTAGTCTGTTGCACAAACATGTGCTTACCCTTCTCCATCCCCAACTCCTTATACAGGCATGAGCATCTGAGCATGAGCGTCTTCTCCATGGAAATCATCAGCTTATCGTTGCTTAATCTTGTCCAGTCTAATTTACAGACCTGTAACACTTCTGCATGGGATTTTACATCTGTTGCTTACAAAATATTCTGGTAATTGCATAGGCTTTGGGGGGTTTCAAGCCTTCAAGGTTTGCTTGTGGACGGCTCCGAATCTGAACTCTTCAGAGCAAAGCCTGCCACCAAAATGATGTTCAGGAACTCTACAATAATCTTAATCAAACAGAACGGTCCTGAATGCATTATATTATTGATTGATTTATGCAGTGATTGTAACTCTTCTGGGTGCGTTTAACTGATGAAATATTACTGCAAATATTACATTACTGTTGTGATAAAGGTGTGGTAGGCCTTTCCTTACCATTTGCTGAAAATCATCCAAAATCGAAATGCAGGTTGTGTGCATGTGTGTGCATAAGTAAATTTGAATGAATACAAACAATTGAAGCAATTTATAGTCTTTAACGTTTGAGTTTTGTGTACATTTTTGAATAATCTGATGTAAATGAATGTTTGATTTCAACTCCTGAAACCCATTTTTTAATTTACAGCATTTTTCAAAGAAAATACTCAGTGTGGTAAATTAGCAATCACTTTTTCTGCATTAGATTAATACAGTTATTAAATAATTATTTAAGCCTTTATCACTGTTTAAAGGGATACTCCACCGTGTTTTCATATTAAACTATGTTTTTCCCTTAACTAAGACGAGTTGATACATACCTCTCTCGTCTCAGTGCGTGCACTCAATCGCTTTGGCGCGCGGTGTCACTTTGAAAGCACTTAGCAGTAATATCTTCACTCGTGAAAAATCCTCTCACCGGCCCCCGCTCCCTCTAGTGAAGATATTACTGCGCCAAGACAAAGTGCTTACAAGCACTTGCCATGGTATTTCGCCACACAATATAGTTATCCATTTTACATGCTTAGAAAAGTGCAACGTTTTGTTTTGTGTTACCGTCCTAGGTCGAGTTACACTACGCGAGTAACTGTATTTAAATAGGGAAAACGTGGAGGTGTTTGGTAGCTTCTCTGCTTGGCCCATATTGAATGAATGGGCTCAGCTAAGTGCTTTCAAAGTGTCACCGCGCGCCAAAGCGATTGAGTGCACGCACTGAGACGAGAGAGGTATGTATCAACTCGTCTTAGTTAAGGGAAAAACATAGTTTAATATGAAAACACGGTGGAGTATCCCTTTAAGACAATGAACAAGATATTGATGCCAATATAGATACCTATTTTTTATATACAATTGCTGAAGATTTCTTCCAACATAATTATTTTCATGCTAAACATTAATGTTAACATAATAAAATATAAAAAATATAAATATTAATATAGTAATTTAAGACAATTAATATATATATATATATATATATAATATATATTAGTGTATATAATGTTATATATAATATGAAAAAATAAATTGCAATAATTTATAATTAAATTAAAATTTATAAATACATTATATAATAATTAACCAATAAATTGGTACATTTTCTTATCATAAAATCATATCATAGAATATTTAACACTTTTGTTTGCATAATTATTCTTATAAATTGTCATAAAAGCTCAAAAAGTACTTGCGTACCCTATGAAAGCTCAATGTATATACATTGATGTGAGAAAGCTGGTGACTTTATACATTGAAAACAAAAGCAGTCTTTTTGTATGACATGAAAACAGCTACAATGTGATGCCCCCTACTGCCCAAATTCAACACAGTCAAGTCAGGGCAGGACAGTCCCGAGCTCCTGGCAGGACACACATTGCCTGTGGGATCTGGCTGCTAGTAATTCTCTTGCTTCTCCGTCTCTTCACCTATGATTCGACTTTAATGATTAAATGTTTATAACCTTTATTCAATCTACTCTGAAGGACAGCAGCATCAGGCGCCAGGATAAAGTCTCTCTTTGCGATAAAGTCAGGTTTTTTGCTTTGTTTTTTCAAAACCTGAGATAAGCTGATGTTTTTCTGTTGTTTTATTTTTAAGGGTTTTTGCTTTTTAAAAGAAAGCCACAACCACCATAAAACATTAGGTTTAGTTTGATGATAAATGTACAGCTGCTCAGGGAGTCTGTGTGTTTTATCCTGTTTGAGACTCATTGCAGCTGTTCTGACATCTGCCCTCGGCAGGTCCAGGCATGCCCAATCTTTCTCATTCTGTGTTGCTTTTCTTTGGCTTCCTCAGAAGGTTATCAGAGTTTTTAGAAGGTCTCTGAACTACTGAGAATACATGCAAAGATGATCAGGTCATGGTCCAGATTATACAACCTTTAGCAATCAGCATAGTTTTGTGCACACATACATATTTGCACACCCACAAGGAGTAGTAACTATAAGATTACAGCTTTTAAAAAGATTTTTTTCACTAATGTTGTTTTATAAAACAAATCGTTCTAATTTCTGAATTGATAAGCCATATTAAAACATTTAAAATGTTGATGCACTGACCTGCAAATATGGGCAGTCATGTAAATGTTTTGGGTGTCTATTTTTTTTTTTAATGTTGTGGATTTAAAATTATTATAAAAAAATAAAATAAATAAAATATAATAAAAGCAGGAGGACATTAAGCATTTGCATCATGCTTGAGGACGCCATCTCTCTTGGCTTTTGGTATGTTCCTCAGGGCTGAAAAGATGACCTCTGTGGTTGTTCAACTATTTTAATTGTATAAAACCATTTTATCTTCATTTTAAACTTCATTTTATCTAGGGGTGCAGCAGATATGATTTCACATAGAGCAGCTGTTACTACACAGAGCCATTGTTAACTGAGAAGATGCGCAAATCCACTTCATTTTCAGCGTTTATTTGCGCATTTCTCAGTTAACAACGGCTCTGTGTAATAACAGCTGCTCTATGTGAAATCACGCACCTGATGGAATTTACCGCTGATTAGAGAACTGGGTTTAATGACGAGATGCGCATAACGATCGACGGTTCGTGATCGGCACAGCCCTAATTTTATCTGTGGTTTGGCTGTCTAGAAATGAACATATATCACTAGTGAGACAAACAAAGTACTCAGAAATATCAACGGTCAGATAAAAGTTATAACCTCTTTCTAACACTCTTTCATTTTTGTTTTGTTCATTCTTCATTTATTTGGTTCTTTAACTTTGTAGTTGTGAATTAATTATTTCCCATCTGAAAAAAGTTGTAAATATCATTGTAGCTCTTACTGGTTGTCTTCTCTTGCTGTGATTAATGAAGTTGGATTAGGTAGGCCAGTCACATGGGATAAATGAGTGGGCAGGGCTTTCTGTGGTGTATGGCATGTCTTGCCTGGTTTGGAGGTGCATTGAGATTGAGATGGGCTGAGGTTGGATTTTAGCATTCCTGCTGCAATCCTCGCTGACCAGAGATCAACTACAGTCGTGGCCAAAAGTTTTGAGAATTACATAAATATTGGAAATTGGAAAAGTTGCTGCTTAAGTTTTTATAATAGCAATTTGCATATACTCAAGAATGTTATGAAGAGTGATCAGATGAATTGTATAGTCCTTCTTTGCCATGAAAATTAACTTAATCCCCAAAAAACCTTTCCACTGCATTTCATTGCTAATAATAATAATAATAATAACAATACATTTTATTTGTAATGCGCTTTTCTTAGACCCAAAGCGCTACAGTAATAAAGTAATAAATAAAGTAAAACAAAACACCAAAAGCAATACAACAATTCATTATAGAAAGACAGTCTTGAATAAATGTGACTTAATCAACTTTTTAAAATCATCCAACGTTGGTGCATTTCTGACGTGCAGAGGAAGTACATTCCATAGCTTAGGGGCTTTATATGAAAAGGCTCTTTCCCCCATGGTCTTTAGCTTGCATGATGGCTGGTTAAGTGAAAGAGAGTTAGTAGAGCGAAGAGAGCGTGATGGAATATAAGGGCTGATGAGTTCACAAAGATACTCAGGTGCAGTCCCATGAAGTGCCTTGTATGTTAAAGTAAGAATTTTAAAATCAATTCTCGCATTTACGGGAAGCCAGTGTAATTGTGAAAGAACCGGTGTAATGTGTTCACGAGGAGAAGTACAAGTGAACACACGAGCGGCAGAATTTTGTATATACTGAAGCTTGCTCAACGATTTAGCTGGAAGGCCAGAGAACAAGGCATTACAATAATCTAACCTAGTTGTTATGAAGGCATGTATAAGCCTTTCTGTGTCTGCAAAAGAGAGAAAAGGTCTAAGTCGAGCTATGTTTCTCAGGTGGAAAAATGCAGTTTTAGAGATGTGTTTTATGTGTGCTTCAAATGATAATTGTGAATCAAAAATGACACCAAGATTTCGCACCTGTGAAGTGGGGATTACCGTGCAGGAATCAACAATCAAACTGATCTGCTCGGCCTTACGTGTGGCTGCCACTGTACCAATCCGCATCAGTTCAGTTTTGGGGCCATTCAGCTTCAGGAAGTTGTTATGCATCCAGTTACTGATCTCTGCTAAACAACCACGTAAAGCTATTAATGAGCAATGGACATCAGGACTAGTGGTGATGTAAATCTGCGTATCATCCGCATAGCAGTGATACCCAAGACCATGTTTCCTAATGATCTGCCCAAGTGGAAGCATATAAATATTAAATAATATTGGACCCAGTACTGAACCCTGAGGAACTCCCTGTCGAACAGGCACGGTATCTGATTTATAGTTACCCAAGCCAACAAACTGGGCACGTTTAGTTTAATAAGACCGAAACCAATTGAGGACAGCTCCAGAAAGACCCAACCAATTTTCCAGCCTGTCAAGCAGAAGAGAGTGACATATAGTGTCAAAAGCAGCACTGAGGTCTAACAAGACCAAAATACTGTATGCACCTGAATCCGCTGTGATAAGAAGATCATTTATGACCCTAATTAAAGCGGTTTCAGTACTATGCCCTCTTCTGAACCCAGATTGAAAAGGTTCAAAGAGACTGTTAAGAGCTAGGTGATTATTTAACTGAACAGCCACAACACGCTCAAGAACTTTAGCCAAGAATGGGAGGTTAGAAATCGGCCTGTAATTGGATAAATCAGATACATCACAACCATTCTTCTTAGGGACTGGTGTAATGGCAGCTACTTTTAGTTCTGGAGGAACAATTCCAGAGGTCAATGACAAGTTCACAATTGAAGTCATAAAAGGGCAGATTGATGCAAGGCAGTTCATGATGACCGAGCAGGGAACCGGATCTAAAATACTGGTTGTAGAGTTCATGGACTTCACTGTACTTATAATAAAATCATCTCCGACCATTTCAAAGTTTGAAAAGGTAGTAGTTGGGAAGTTTGAAGGCTGGATATTAACTAGCTCATTAACTAGCTGGATATTAATTGCTGTCATTAAAGGACTTGCTGAGATCATTTCAGTAATCGTCTTGTTAACTCAGGTGAGAATGTTGACGAGCACAAGGCTGGAGATCATTATGTCAGGCTGATTGGGTTAGAATGGCAGACTTGACATGTTAAAAGGAGGGTGATGCTTGAAATCATTGTTCTTCCAAAGTTAACCATGGTGACCGGCAAAGAAACGCGTGCAGCCATCATTGCGTTGCATAAAAATGGCTTCACAGGCAAGGATATTGTGGCTACTAAGATTGCACCTAAATCAACAATTTATAGGATCATCAAGAACTTCAAGGAAAGAGGTTCAATTCTTGTAAAGAAGGCTTCAGGGCGTCCAAGAAAGTCCAGCAAGCACCAGGATCGTCTCCTAAAGAGGATTCAGCTGCGGGATCGGAGTGCCACCAGTGCAGAGCTTGCTCAGGAATGGCAGCAGGCAGGTGTGAGCGCATCTGCACGTACAGTGAGGCCAAGACTTTTGGAAGATGGCCTGGTGTCAAGAAGGGCAGCAAAGAAGCCACTTCTCTCCAAAAAAAACATCAGGGACAGATTGATCTTCTGCAGAAAGTATAGTGAATGGACTGCTGAGGACTGGGGCAAAGTCATATTCTCAGATGAAGCCCCTTTCCCTTATCTGGAAAAAGGCTTGTCCGGAGAAGAAAAGGTGAGCGCTACCATCAGTCCTGTGTCATGCCAACAGTAAAGCATCCTGACACCATTCATGTGTGAGGTTACTTCTCATCCAAGGGAGTGGGCTCACTCACAATTCTGCCCAAAAACACAGCCATGAATAAAGAATGGTACCAAAACACCCTCCAACAGCAACTTCTTCCAACAATCCTACAACAGTTTGGTGAAGAACAATGCATTTTCCAGCACGATGGAGCACCGTGCCATAAGGCAAAAGTGATAACTAAGTGGCTCGGGGACCAGAATGTTGAAATTATGGGTCCATGGCCTGGAAACTCCCCAGATCTTAATCCCATTGAGAACTTGTGGTCAATCCTCAAGAGGCGGGTGGACAAACAAAAACCCACTAATTCTGACAAACTCCAAGAAGTGATTATGAAAGAATGGGTTGCTATCAGTCAGGATTTGGCCCAGAAGTTGATTGAGAGCATGCCCAGTCGAATTGCAGAGGTCCTGAAAAAGAAGGGCCAACACTGCAAATACTGACTCTTTGCATAAATGTCATGTAATTGATGATAAAAGCCTTTGAAACGTATGAAGTGCTTGTAATTATATTTCAGTACATCACAGAAACAACTGAAACAAAGATCTAAAAGCAGTTTAGCAGCAAACTTTTTGAAAACTAATATTTATGTAATTCTCAAAACTTTTGGCCACGACTGTAGTGTATGAGAGTTAAAAATTTATATAAATACTGTTCAGTTTCTTGCACAGACTGATCGTTTCGTGTCTTTACACATCAACGTATTGTCACGAGCTGCAGGGTTTAATTTGGTTTTGTTGTGTATGTTTTTTTTGACTCGCCATTATTCCCTTTCACTTCCATTATATGACTAACAGACTGCAATGGTTTGAGTTAAAAAAAATATTTCTTTCTGTTGAACATGTTGGATGCCCTTGGGAAAGCAGATAAACATCAAATTTTCATTTTTGTGTGAACTAACCCTTTAAGCACACCTGTGACCTAACAGTTCCTTTGTTCTCCTACTCCATCTAGTGGTGCTTTGATAAAAGCACTGTAATTGTGTCTTAAACGTGGTCCAAAACGACAGAGGTACTTTATTCCAAGCTTTAAGCATTTTATTTTCATATTCACATGATTCATCTTTATATTCATATTCAGTGAAGAGTCTGTTTACTACAACCTAGAACCTTAAGAAAAACAGTACATAATCTATAACTACCTTTTTTTCTGCAGTTACACTGTTGATATAGCTTTTGTAAGCTTTACTAAAGCTTTCTAAATAATGTTAATAAGTTAGTGAAGCTTTTCACTCTAAAATTAGTCTTTACTAAAGAGTGTGCCATCAAATGGAGGATGTAATCACTTTAAACTCTTGTGGTAATGCAGAAATTATGTTCTAGCTAAATCAAAATGACTGTTCTCTTCTGTCCATCTTTAAAACAAAAGAAAGTCTTTGTCAGATTTTGTTATATGTCACATTTTGGTTAAATTGACTAAGAAACTTTTTACAGTAGCTGTCTTATGCATATGTTCTTCATTAATTTCTCATTTTCAATTTGCGTTATCAATCATGTAAAGTTGTGTGTACATTTAAAGGCTGAATGATGAGTTTGTGAAAAGTATTGTTTTTAACATTTTTCTGTTTTTATTCTGCAAAGGTTGTTATCAGTATTTTGCCTGGTAAATAATTGTGTGGTTATGGTAGTACAGTAAATCACAAACATAGCATTTCTATCAGGAGATGCAATGGATAGAAAATGCTTCAGAAGACCCAAATGACTGGAAAATAATAAGTGAGTCAGCTGGTTGAATCAGGACACATGGTTAATTTGAGCATGGTCTTTTATACATTTAGCATGGTAATTGATTTTGCATTAGCTATAGTTGTTACTGAAACTGAGCTTCCTTAGATCAGATAAGTTGCTATATTATTTGCTTGTGTGTGTGTGTGTGTGTGTGTGTGTACTTTTAAAACATCCAAACCCTGTACATTGAAACATCCCATACTGGATTTGCCATCTGAAAATATATTAAATATTAAATGCAGTTATTTGTATTTATCTCTACAGGCCATAAAGAGGAAGCTGTGGGTGCTACTTCTGTTCAGGGGTTCCAAGAAAATGTGTTTGTGGAGGGTAATCAGCCTAAATATGTGTTGGACCTTCACACAGAGGCACAGCAGGGCCTTAAAATGCAGCAGCAAGAGGGTGAGAAAAGTCAAACTCCAAATCTGTTTAAATTGCACACTTTCTTTTGCTCTGATCCAAGCACATGCATTTCTTCAACATACAGCAGTTTATTTTATTTGGCTAAGAGTGATGTTTTATTTTACAGATGATAGGAATGGGATTGATTACCCTGATGACCAAAGTATGATTGTAAGTGTTATTGATTGTAATATGATTGTAGTGTTACTCCATGCATCAATCAATCTTCAGTTCCTGTTATGAGTGATTATTTATGTTCCCACCAAAACAGTGACATCCAGGTTTTTAAACTGTGCACATAAGCAGCTCCATAACTGCAATATCACTGACTACTTTTAAATGGCAGACAAATTATTATAAATTTGAAAGGTTAACCATGCTGTTTGCTTTAGTCAACAGTAACAGCTCAGACTGAATACAGCATGGCCTTCAGTGAACTGCGAGGCTTTGAGTCTGAGAGCACAGCTGCTGATTCGGTTTCCATGCGCTCATCCATTTCTTCACGATCAACACGCTCAGGACTCAAACGTCAAGGTGACAGTTTATACATAAATTGTATCATATAATGTTTTTCATGAAACATCTTGACCTAGTAAAGTTACATCCATAAAGTGATGTAATCATTCATGTCACATAAGCATTGTCAGAGCAACATTGTTTTCTGTTTCCTTTCTCCAGCCTCAACGTTCAGACCTTTGAAGCCAGATAAGACTGCAGAGAAGACAAAGTCTCGTAGGAGACATGTGAGAACTGTTGTAGGAATTCCTCGACACATCCAGAGAGAACTGGGTATGTTTTACCGCAGTCTTCTATAGTGCAGAGAACATCTGGAGTTTTTTAATGGAAAACACTCAAATGTAAAAAATATATACATGTTTAGGTATATTTTATTTTTGCATATTTTATATCTGAAGGTTTGGACAGGGCAGCATGGATCACCACCAGTCCTCTTGATGGAGACATGATCATACCCACCATAATTTCCACTGTGGATGGTGTGTCTTTCAGCTCTGAACAAGAAAGTGTACAAGACCATCTACAAGTTGTGCAGAACCTGTACACTGTTAAGGAAAACAATGCAGAGCTCCTCACACTGACAAAACCTAAAAATGACATCTTCCAAGGGCTCATGAACCATTCTGTAGATCCAGAAAAGTCAGGAGCAGGCATTCTAGGTGTTCCTTGGACAGAGAACCAAACTGGTGCGGTGATGTCCATCTCACCTCAGGCCACATACATGTCTAAAATCATTCCAAATGCTGTTCTTCCACCATCTGTGGATGTTGTGGAAATCAGTCGGAGCCAAAGTCGCAGCAGTGTCCGAACCGTCAGCAAGAGCAGTCTGGTGTCAGCCAGCCCAGCATCCACACGTGCTTCCTCCAGAGTCTCTTCACATCGTTCCACAGCCTGCTCACACTACTCTGGGTGGAGCCACTCGGGATCGTCAGAAACACTAGTATCAGATTCTTCTACCATCTCCAGCAGTAGCACTCCCCGTGTGGCCAGCAGAGGGAGTCAGGTTGAAAACACTGATAGACCAGCCAAGCTGAAAAATGATGGTTCCCATGTTAAAACTACTCATGTGAATGGGGGCTCTACAGAGGAGGAGGATAGCAGAAAAACAGGATCTGCTGCTGCTTTCACACGTAACCTATCAGTGATTAAAAGGGGAAACAAACCTCCAGCTCCTCCCAGCAGGTCATACTCTTTACACAATGGGAAACAGGCCTGGAAGGCATCTAAGAGTAATACCTATTTTGCTGATGTCAGCACTCCAGATGAGTCCCCATACCCAGGTGTAATTTCTGTATCTAAAACGAAGGCCACCATTCACAAGTTGAGCCCTAAAATAGGCATACCTTCCTCCAGTGGACCCACAACTATCACATCAGAGGAGAGCCAGCCAGTCAGCAGAAACAAGAAAACAATGTTACCTGAAATAAAGATATACAGCAATAACCTTCAAGTGTCTTCCATTGATGCACCCTATTCATACACAAATGGCACCAGTAAGCTTGCTGAACTTAAGAACACCCTTCTGTCAAAAAGTCTAATTAATAGTAACAGTTCCTCCCCAGCTGTAATGGCTCTCCGATCTCTGTTTGAGATTCCCTCCCACCCCAAAGTACTGGCTCCGCCAGCTCCTCCTCCTGAGACCTGGGCTCACAACCAACGAACTTTTGAACTGCTGTGTGGACCCGGACCTGTTAACTATGCACGCTGGGCCAAAAAGAGAGGTCTTAAAATAGCAGATGAACCAGAAGTAGCCTTGGCAAACGCTGACCGAGTAAATGCAACATCTCTATTGCAGGCAGTAGAGATAAAAGGCAAAATTGAATCCATAGCACCATTTGCTTGTGTTGCCCCATCTCCATCACCTCCCCCAGAACATTGCCCACCAATACCATACAACAGCCAAGCCATACCTCCTCCACCCCCTCCAGACTTTGTTCCTCCAACTCCTACCCTAGCTGCCAAAGCAATAAAGGACTTAACTAGTTGGATCCCTCCACCTCCTCTGTTTCCTCCTCCGGCGCCTCCAGCAGGTACGGCTTCGGCAACTCCTATCGCTGTGCAAAATGATACCGACTTTCCTCCACCGCCCCCACCATTTTCGCCAGAGTTTTTACTGACAATGCCTCAATTACCTCCAGATATTCCCTTGCCACCGCCGCAGGAAGTTCCACCTCCACCAAGACCACCTTCTGAACCACAGAAAATCCCATCCCCTCCACAAGAATCTTCAACACACAATGTGTTAGTAACATCATCTGAAACTTCTCAACAAATCAACGTTCCTCCACCTCCTCCACTGCTCACTGATGTAAGATCTCAACGAGTCAGTGTTTCTCCACCTCCTCCTCCACTACGTACTGATGTAATATCTCAACAAGTCAGTGTTCCTCCCCCTCCTCCTCCACTACCTAGTAATGTAAAAATGGAGGACAGACTAGAGACAACAGAATCAGAAAAACGGACGAGCACTCCCTCTCCTGCCAAAGAGGAGACCTCTGGTCCTTTGGTCACCCAGTCTCTCCTACAGATGGTTCATCTTAGGTCAGTTAAGTCCAATCAGAGCCTTGCTGTAGAAACTGATAAAACATCACAACCCAAACCTAAATCAAGTGGCAATCAAGAGGCACCTCCAAAGCCAATCAGAAGGTCTTTGATTATAACATCATTGCCCCCTGATGTGGAAGCTCTTTCCAACACAGAGCAAAAAACTGAAGCTTCGTCCCTCAACACAAACGCAACCACTGTATTAAGTACTCAGCAAGGATCATCTGAACGAGAAACTCAATCAAATAAGATTTCTCAACAAACAGAAAAAACAATACTTGAGCCAAATGTTCCATCAGCTACATGTCCACCTACCGAACCAAGTAACAATCCAGCTCCTCCTGAACCAGCAACTAAACAACCCTGTGCTGAAATAGAACTCAAACCCCAAACCCTCATGGAACAAATTCAACATTTAGTGCCTGACCCAGCAACCCTGCTAAGCACAACAGAACCAAACGACCAATCAATCAAAGAGCAAAAGTCTCAACATCAGGCACAAGAACCCAAAAAGACCCCACATAATTCAGAGAAGCAATTAAGCAATGTTGAAATGCACTCAAAGGTAGAAGAGGAGCAGCCAAAGACCCAAACAGCAATGCCTATTGTCTCTTCCACACCTCCCATAGTCTCTTCGCCAGCTAACCCCTCCATGCGTCTCCAGGATGCCATTCGTCTAAAGGCTGCCACTATGTCTTCAAAAGACAACCAAGCCAAGCGTTTTGGTCTGTGCTCCCCTCCCCCAGCCATGGCTAGTGGCACCACTGTACCAAACTCCCCTGCATCTACAGCCAGCTTCGTCTTCTCCAAAAGCCCAAAGAATAGAGAAAAAAAGCCCATAATAGAGACACCATCATCCTTAGAGGTTCAGGGTGACCTGAGGAAAACTCTGGTGGCAGAGTTAGCATCTGTCTCTGATTTAGCCAAGTCTACTGACTCGCACAAGATGGCTAACAAAGTTCCTCCACCTATTGCTAAGAAACCCAACACTAAGGTTGAGAGAGTTGCTCAGAACTCTGCAGAGGCCGAATCTGTAGCCAAGACTGAGCATGTGTAAACAGAAACTGTACAAACTGCCGGACAGGAAGTACAGAGAACTATGAGAAAAGAAGTGAATGAACGTGCACAAATGATTAATAACCCTTGAGTTTTTGCTTTATTTTGCAGATAAACCAGGCTTTAGATCCTAGGCCCAAACTGCTTAAGCAATTTTTAAATATACCAAAAAAGTCTTTATGTACAGATAGGCATATTGCACTTTTTGTACACTGGTTTAGTGTTACTGATTCTCATTCATCATGGGAATGCATGTCACTGGTATTTGGAAATTATAAATATTCTTATTTTATTTATATGTCCTCAGACTTAAACAGAAGCCATGCTACCTTCTAGTTTAGTGAACTCCTCCCTACTGGTAGCACTATAATAACTGTGTGGCAACATAGCAGGAACGCACCAAAAGAGAAGTTTGTAAGTTTATAATGGAATTGAGCAATCAATCTCTATGCTGGATTTTTACAGATATCAATGAATGACTGAATATGGGAGCAGTACGAAAGGAAATTAAGGTAAAGAATGTAAAGAAGGTGAACAAAAAGACAGAGAACAGATGGGAGAATAGACCACTTGTTTTGGGGTGGGGGTTGTGACTATTCTGTTTTCCATTTGCAGAGTGTAGCTAAGCCTATTTTTACTAAAACGCCAACTCCTTAAAGGTAATGTTAATGACATTCCCCACCCCAAGTATCTATATGTAGAAATGTGGAGAAGGAATCGGAGCAAATCTAAATGTAACAGAAGGATAGAGCCAATGAATGAAACCGAAGCTGTGTTCTCAACATTGTGAGGTGGCAGGTAGGGCCAAGAAGGTGGTCAGAAGTCATGAAACTGCCGAAACAAAAGACCTAAGGTCTTCATCTCTGTGTAATCAGTACTTTTGGTTTAACTGTTTTTATTTTAACATAAGTTCCATTAGTTTACACAGGTCATGTACATTATAGTCTACAGACAGGACAAATAAAAGAAAATGAATGTTTTTAATACATTAATTTTTTTTCTCATGCACTATGCTTACTTTTTTATTGTTGTTCCTTTGATTTCAGCAATCTCTGTCTCTGATTATAATCTCTTATAAAGGAGAAATGTCTTTACATATTGTGTCAACTGATTTTCTACAAATATAAAAAACTTTATTCATTGTGTTTCATCATGTGATGAATAATAACAAAGTTATTAATGTAGCTTCATGGTGACTTCTGATACTTTCAGGTTTTATTTTATTTTTTTATTTTTTTTATCCAATGCTGCAACATATAAAAATTATACTTCATTCAAAATAAAGAACACTGACTGCTTTACAATTCATAAGAACTGTTATATCAGGATGGTGGTAGATTAATCTTTAACACCCAGGTCAGTATTGCAAATGTTGTTGTCATAGGCATTACATATTCAGCTAATAGTATGGACTTCAAACAACAGTCAGACCAGTGTAGACTTACCATTTACCTACCATGTTATTTTTTCCCCCCAAGCGGGGAATTGGGGATTAGATATTCATCTATAGGACCTGTTCTTTTTTACGTACTGGAGTAGACGTACTCAGTGAGAATGCTTTTTTCACTGCAGAAGGCTCTGGCTGTGTTTCTGTGAGCATGGTGGGAGACTAGTTGACCGTGGAAAATTATAGTCCACAACATAGTCGTCCAGGTGCTTAGGAAGCTTACTCTGTCTCACTGATTTCCCAGCTGAATGATCTAGACTGGACAGATTATCATCAGGCAATGACATATCTGCAGTAGTCAAATCTGGCTCGAAGGACCATGTTTTGATTTAGGATTTATAGCTGGATTGATTTGCACCAACCACTACAGTATGTGGGGCAGCTGTGGCCTAATGGTTAGAGACTTGGACTTGTAACTGGAAGGTTGCAGGTTCGAATCTTGGTGCTGATGGGAGTTGTAGGTGGGAGGGAGTTAATGAACAGCGCTCTCTTCCACCCTCAATACCCATGGCTGAAGTGCCCTTGAGCAAGGCACTGAAACCCCAGTAGCTTCCCAGGTGCTGGATATATAGCTGCCCACTGCTCCTTGTGTGTGTGTGTGTGTGTGTGTGTGTGTTCACTTCTCACTGCTCTGTGTGTGCACTTGGATGGGTTAAATGCAGAGCACCAATTCCGAGTATGGGTTACCAAACTTGCCAAATGTTACGACTCTTTTTTCACTTTCAGTATTCTTGTCAGAGAACTGTCTTGTCTCAGTGATAGCCTTTTAATGATTGCTCTGGCATAAACATAGATGGACATGTCCAAGGTTTTCTAGAACAATAAAATAAAAATAATAATTAGCAGATAGAGCACTTAAGACTCTGAGTTCTCTGACAAGAGCAGTCAGTGCAAATCGATCCAGCTATAAATCCTAAATCAAAACAATTTATATAATATATGAAAAACGTGATTAATGGAGTTATTTAGTATATATTTAGGATATATAGTTTTGCTACAATAACCATTGTTTAACCATGATATTTGTAGTAAAACTGGTTATAGGCTACGATTGGTAATATAAATGCCAAAAAATTAACTACATGGCTAGCCTTTTACTATAATAATGTCATTGCTAATTTTCATAAGGAATTGTGTATAATAATATGAAAAATGTTTTAATATATTATGACATCACAAAATATCAGGGAGTGAGATTTATTTAATTGTGATGCAAAGGATGGTTATTGTTAGGGTTGTGCATTTTAAGCAAAAGTAATATTTGATAATAGCTGGGTATTATTTGATTAGTAGTTGAAAATTGCACCCCTCCCACACACCCATAAAAAGAGAGAGAGGGAGAGAGACTATTCAGGCTTTCAATCTGTTATGATAACAAACTGTTTAATTCATTAGAGAAGGTCTATCCTAACCCAAGCCAATTAATGCTTGTATGATAGCGGAAACATATTAATATAACATAAACGAATGACATCACTTATTAATATAACAGTCCGTTGATTATCAACTGCTCACAAGGCTGTAGGAGCCTAGGACATTTCTATAAAAAAAAAAACATTAAAATTGATAGCATTTTAAAAAAAGTTTACAGATTAAGATTAGAACAGATTAATTCAGCCATAGTCTTAAAACACATTATAATATATAGGTAATATTTGACAGTTTGCATGATAATCCAAATTTGGCATCTGGAGTCACTCATTACATCACTTTATTCCCATGGTCACCTGTGATCCCTAGCATCCCTAGGCAGCATGGGATTTAACATTTAAATAGGATTCTCAGAATTCCTCAACTCTTGTGAGAACCAGAAGTTATATTATCTAAATAATAAATCATCAGTGTGGCTATTTCAGTTCAATTGGCTCTGTCTTAAACACAAAAATAACACATAGGAAAAGTGAATATTGTCAATTATATTCTAACAAGGTCACATGTAAGGTTCTGGGTAATTTATATGGTAAATGAGTGTCTTTGACAAGGGCTTGTAGGGTGCTCCTGGTCAGTATTTGCCCAATGTTGTGTGCTCAATAGCCCTTTTAATGTCATGTCCTGAACCTCTATCTCTCTCAGCTTATTCCTCATCAGCTCTCTCTGAACCTCATACCTGCTGCACCTCAAGACCACATGCTCCAAGAGTAAAGATTTTTATTCGTCACATACACAATTATATAGAGCACATATAACCAGCAGTGAAATGTGAGTCAGGTTCGCTCCATGGACAGTGCAATTATTAAAGAATACAACACAGATGAAAATATACATAAATATAGCTATGAAAGAATGAAATAAAAGTAAACAATAAAAATCTAAGAATAAAATATAAAATTTTGTTTAATAAACAATGTCCCAATCTTAACCTAGAAATGACTGTTTCCTTTCTGCAATTTCCACTTCCAATTACTGAACATTTAAACATCCTTCTGGATTTGCTATAAATTCCTTCCTTTTCCCACTCTATCCCACCTCTCCTGCCACATTTGATTTACTGTCTTCCATATTACATTTTTAACCTCTGCTTTACTAATACTTACTTGCATTTCTATGTTTCCTTTTGTTAATGCTGTTTTGGCTAATTTATCTGCCTTTTCATTTCCCTTTATCCCTACATGTCCTGGTACCCATACAAATTTGCCATCCTAGATTAAATATTCTTGTAACTGACTGTAGTACTTCATACAGTATATCTTGCCGACTTTTTTTTTTATAAAATGACCTTATAATTGCTAAAACTGATGGTGAATCTGGACAAATTAAAACATCTTGGGTATAATCAAACACATTTTTGATTACTTTTAGATTTAGATTACTTTTTAGAACTCATTTATCACATTGTTTTAAAAAGGATAATCCATAGTGATAAAAATACAAAAAGAAAGAAAATATTTTCCAGTCACTGTTACTGACAAAATGAAACATTACACCACATCAGGGTAACAAAACAGTAGCAATTCTTATCTTACTAGTCAGATTTTACTAGTCTTATAATATGATGTTCAAAGTTCAATTAAATATTAGTTAAATTAAAAATCTTACTAACAATTTTAATAAGCACTAGTATCTAATGCATACAGACCAGTAGGCTATTTAATAAATAATAACTAGTATCTATTTAATCTGTAATATCTAATAAATAAGTACTTGTATCTAATGAATAACTACTAGTACATACAAATTATGTAGTCACAACTAGAATACATATAGTCAAGACTGAATAGATATCTCAAAAATCCTCATAGAAGTCAATGGCAAAAATGTAACAATAGAATAGTGTACTAATCTGCTGATTAGCTTCATCACTCTGTCTCCTCTCCACCAGTAAGCTGGTGTGTGGTGGGCATTCTGGTGCAATATGGCTGCCATCGCATCATCCAGGTGGATGCTGCACACTGGTGGTGGATGAGGAGAGCCCCTGACAACGAAAGCGCTTTGAGTGCCTAGAAAAGCGCTATATAAATGTAAGGAATTATTATTAGTAATTATTATTATAATCACTATTGAAAGTCTAATGAATAAGTATATATATTTAATGGGAACTTAAATAAATACTTTTATGGGCAAATAAATACTATTATCTAATAATAAATACCAGTATCTAATAAATAAGATACATAGCCTAGTGGTTAGAGAGTTTGGTTGTGGGTTCGAGTCTTGGGCTGACAATACCAGCAGTTTGCCCTCTGTGGGATTACAACTTTATAAAATGTTAAATCTAGGTTCCAATGTAATGCTATATGAACTGAAAAAGTTATGTACATTGTGATTCACATTTTTGATGTAAAAAAGGATTACATTTCTAAAAGATCAAATCAGGAAGCCCAGGTGTCTTGCTAATGATCTTTTTATCTTTATGCTTTTCCTGACCATTTGGCATGTTAAATTCAAGACATAGCTTTGCCTTTTGTCTCTATGATAATGTGAAGGTATGGGCGAGACTGTCAGGCTGATTGGATTTAGCATCTATGCATTTGGTGCCAGTGTCTGATTCCTGTACTGCATTTGCATTTTATTGTGTTGATTGTCTCCACCTCTACTGTATGTATCTCTCCCCCTTGAATCTATATAAACTCCAAAGTATCACTGCATTGGTTGGACTTTTTGATGAATACAGTGCTGCAACGCGTTTCTCATTAAAGAAATCTACTGAAGATTACTCAAGAGTCTAGATGGGAACATTTGTAACAAAACTTCTTTGTATGCAATATTGAGATTATCTGTAATTTTATTTTTGGTACCTTGGCATTAATAAAATAAAAAATAACTTATCAATTCTCTTTCCGGCTCAGACTGCATTGGTTAGCTTATGGGTCTGTCACGTGATAAAGGAACGACTCAAAAACCCAAAAGACTCATGAGATGAACTAATCAATTCTCTTTGTGGCTCAGATTGCATTGACTGAAACAGGTGTACTAGACTAATTCCAGTACAGAACCTATAGAATTTTGCGCATACGCGACTGAATGAATCACTCCCCGAGCCGATACACTTTTTAGGCTAAAGGTGCATTACTAAAAGTACACATCCTTTAGTAATGCACACTCAGTCCTATTTTGAGCATAAATAGGAAAAATATTACTTCTCTCTAAATACATTTTAAGTAAACATATGATAATCCATGTTTTTCTCCAGTGAAGAATTGACGTAGGAGTGTAGCATACAGGAGTTTCCCTGTCAGTGCTGCATGTGGCTGGTTGTTCAGGGTTCAGTATCATATCTTGCTATAATGCAGCCATCTGTCACACAATATTGTTGAGAAAATGCTTCTGTGTGCTTAAAAATTCCTTCTTGTGACTGTACAGTAGCTTAACTGCTTTAACTCATGAGTAGCTTGTAGCTTATCAAGTCACATGTAGTTTATCAAGTTACAGTTTCAGAGTAGCTTCACAACACACGGATGTGTATCTATGTAAACAATCGTGCCATGTGACGCAATGACGTAGTGTTTCCATGAGAACAGATACTAGGCGTATCCATAACTTTCTAATTCTTGCTGTTCAGGTTTCTATGTTTATGTAACTTATCTCGACGTTTTATTAACCAGTAAAACGACAACACAGTAACAAAGTTATTTTCTGTGTGTAGTCTTGTTTGTTTACCTGGTAATCTTAATTACTATGATATTTGTTCTATCCTTCGTGAACTGCGATATCAAGAGGTTTGTGTTAGGGTAAGATATAGGGCTGTTAGGATTGGGGGTTTAATAAATATTACTTTTGTATAAACACGCAACACGCAAATGCTGAAAGACAGAACCAATCGACCCCAGATCAGCGTTGGTGAACTTGAGACTTAAAAATAATATTTAAAAAATCGTACTGACCCCAAAATTTTGTATACATGTATTATTTTAAATTGGCCAGTTTGTGCAAGTAAATGTATTTAAACTTGTTAAAAGTTCAAATGGATTGTGTTATATTTTCTGTAATTGCTGTTATGAAATCTGTCAGAAAGAATATGCTAAAGTTTCATCTTTAAGGGGTACAACCGTACAACAGCCTGGCAGCCTTTTACAAAAATTAATAATGGTTTATGACATTAACCACAGTTAACCACAGTATCACAAATTTACCATGTTAATAATAATAATGCATTTTAGTACTTATGTAACCCTTTGTCTATTTTTCATGAGGTACCCTCAAATGTGCACCTTTGTAACTTATCTGCCCTTAAAGCATGCATACTTGTATGGTACTAATATGCTCCATTTTAGGGGAATATGTGCACCTTTGAGGTTACTGTCCCAGTAAAAGGCTAAAATACAATTATTGTATATTTTATTTCTGACAGTGTAAACAAAAAAAGACCCATGAAAAGTTAAAAACACGGTTTTAAAATCTAATATTAAGTGAGTATAATTACTGGTTATATTATTTTAATTATGTAAAAGATCAGTTTAGATGTATCGGTATCAATATACTATATAAGAGGTTACGTCTATCACTACTATTGATTGTTTTGGAACAAACAATGGTTGCTCCATAATACGTAGCTTCCGGAATCTCCCATGGGGCGTGACGTCTGCGTGTGAGACCAGGAAGTGTCGAACAACTCGATAAATACAATGGCGTTGTGGACTGACATTTTAAAGTCCGTCAGATGTGATCGGTACAAGATCTCTGTTGTCAATCTCGGAGGGCTTCCCCGACATACACTAGAGGACGTCATCAAGTTTGATCTGGTGATTCAGGGATTTACAGAGGATTTATCTGTTACCATCGGCCGTGGACCGTGATATGAACCTGAAAGTGTTGTGCCTGACTCTCCTTCTTTCTGAAGCCACCTGTTTCAGTAAGTATTTCTGATAAATTATTGAAACTATAAATTATTATAAATTAATTAACTATAAATTATTAATTATTAAAACAATCTTTATAAAGCCCCTCAAAGAAGTCCAAGTTATTGAGTCAGTATTTACAGTTATGTTTCGCGAAACTATCGCTTATGAAATTACAAAATGTAATCTGATAATACCTTTTTATTAGACTCCATAACACAGGACTAAACAAACTTCTCAAAATAACAAAGTGGTCAAGTGGCTAAACAGCTCTAGTTTAATAACTTAAACTTTTTTGAAGTTCATTCATAAGTCCATCCACGTGTGTGCAGTGCGCGTGATGTGAATTTGTTTATCAGTAATGTACGCGTAGCGTTGACCAGTTTAGACAAAACAGGTGCTGGCAGGGACTTATTACGCGGGGGACGTGTCCCCCCACTTTTAATATCACAGAAATTTGTCCCCCGCACCCTTTCGGTCAAGTGTGTTCGAATAGAGGTTTTTAAGAGCTGGTGTGAGTGTATATATAGATTTAAATTCAAAGAGACAGGATACTCTGCGCATGACATAATATCTTTTTCGAACCCAGAAGGCGTGATGAACATCAAGGAGCGCTAAACACTCATGCAGTGTGTGTTTCATTCATACTCGAAGCCAGAGGGCACTCTCGCGCAGAAAGCCGTACCAGAAAACTGCTTATATGGGCAAAAGCGTCCAACTATCACTGTATGATAACAGTTGTTTTCACAGAAAAACAGACACTTTTGGCAACACGAACACACAATTGCGACAATATATGTTTTTTTTTTCGAGTCATCTCCGGCAGGTGATTAATAAAATATGAACAATGCAGTGCTAATTGCATTTATTACACTATAAAATCTATTCTGCCTTATTTTTATGTGATGAAAAAAAGTTTGTAGTATGTAATCAAATCATTATTATTTGTTATTGTCCAGCAGTTATATATTTCTTCGCTAATTAAAAGCTAGATATTAAAGAAAATTTGAAGTTGCCTATAGTATCCACTACCAGTCAGAAGTTTTTGAACAGTAAACTTAATGTTTTTTTTTAAAGAAGTCTCTTCTGTTCACCAAGCCTGCATTTATTTGATCCAAAGTACAGTAAAACAGTACAATTTTGATTTTTTTTTACTAGCCTATTTAAAATAACTGTTTTCTATTTGAATATTTCAAAATGTAATTTATTGAGATTTTAAAACAGAATGTTTAGCATCATTACTCCAGTCACACAATCCTTCAGAAATAATTCTGATTTGCTGCTAAAAAAAAACTTATTATGATAATGTTGAAAACAGCAGAGTAGAATTTTTCAGGTTTCTTTGATGAATAGAAAATTCAGAAGAACAGCATTTATCTGAAATAGAAATCTTTGGTAAAATGATGTCTTTATCATCACTTTTGTTCAATTTAAAGAATCCTTTCTAAATAAAAGTATTCATTTCTATAATTTATTTTCCAAAAATTTGACAAAAAAATAGACTAAGCTTTTGAATGGTATAGGCTATAATGTTGTTTTGTTACACATAAATGCTGATTTTTGGATCCTTCTGTTCATCAAAGAATACTGAAAAAATTTACTCCTCTGTTTTAAATATTGATAATCAGCAAATCAGCATAATCATTTCTGAAGGATGTAACACTGAAGACTGGAGTAATGATGCTGAAAATTCAGCTTTGATCACAGGAATAAATTACATTTTATAATATATTCAAATAGAAAACAATTATTTTAAATAGTAAAAATATTTCACAATATTACTGCGTTTGCTGTACTTTGGATCAAATAAATGCAGGCTTGGTGAGCAGAAGAGACTTCTTTAAAAACATTACAAATCTTACTGTTCAAAAACTGTTGACTGGTAGGCTATAATGATTACAGGAATGTTATATTGTAATGTTTTATATTATATTGTAATGTTATATATAACAATTTGGTTGTCAGTTATAATGATCAACATTAAAAGAAATAAACATTTGAAATACATCAGTCGGTGTGTAATAAATGAATATAATATACAAGTTTCACTTTTTGAATGGAATTAGTGAAATAAATCAACTTTTTGAGTATATTCTAATTATATGATCAGCACCTGTGTAACACTGGGACTGAAATAAATAAATAAAGTTTTGAAGTCCTTTGATTAAATTCTGATTTTGATTTAGACGTTTTCTCTGAACCATAAAAGAACCAGAAACCCTTCTGTTCTGCTTCAATAGGGCAGCTTAAATCATTAACAATGTTTTGTATTTATAATATTTAACATGTATGTATACCTTATTTATTTCTAAATGATATATTAGTACCTTATTAGTAGTTACTACATTTTAAAAGGCTGGCAGGTTTGGTACCTTGTTTTCTTGAAGTTGAACAGAAAAAAGAAAATGTTGAAAAAAGAAAAAACAACTCTAATATGATCACAAACTTTTGTTCATTTTCACTAAAACTTTTTAAATTCTTCAGCTTACTGAAATTGAGACTTATTAGAACTAATAGATCTATTACTGGACTGATCAATCAAACTTGAGACTTCTCAGCATTCCTTGCATCTGTGCAATAACAATTTTCCATTCCTAGTTTGGAAAGTTTTGTGAGTTGTAGGGGTTTTCATAACTCATGTTTAAGGATATAAGGAAACATTTTATCTTGGTTTCAGTGCAGTTAAAAATTATCTCTGTCCCATATCATTCATCCTTGCCAAAAATGGCATTACAGCTTAAACGGCTAGTTGAATAATGTTTAGAGGAGGAAATGCTGTGAAATACTTACTTAAATTATCATCTCATTAATCAAGTAATAAGTGATTGTGAAACTCAGTTGTGGATATATTTTCTCTCTTTCACTCTCTAGCTGGGTTTGAGATTACTGTTCCCAGAGACACAGTCACTGGCTTTTACAGTGAGGATCTGATCCTCCCCTGCACGTTTCCTGTGGACAGTTCATGGGATCTGAGAAGCACTGTTATTACCTGGCAGCGTGGACTGGATGTTGTTCATAGTTTCTACTACAACCAGGACCAGCTCGAGCGTCAGAATCAACCTTATGTCAATCGCACCAGTCTGTTCAGTCAGGAGATAGCACAAGGAAACGCATCACTCAAACTGGACAAAGTCACTCTTCAGGATGCTGGTGTTTACACTTGCTCTGTCAGCACAAACACTGGCAGCCAGAAGAAGAGCTTTGGAGTGAAAATTGCAGGTAACAAAGCAACATTCATTCATATTCATAGAAAACCGTGTGAATCAATATCAGGGTCTTACAATGTGACTGAAACTGCCCTGTGTTTTAATGCCTTTGTTTTATCGTGTTTTTCAGCGTTCTACTCTGAACCTCGTCTGCAGTTCTCTCTGTTAACTGATGGAGTGAATCTTCTAGTGACTTCAGATGGGGGTTACCCTTCTCCTACACTGCAGTGGCTGATGGAGAACTCAGACATCACTAACCAGACACAAACGCACCTCATGCAGGACACTCATACCGGACTTTATGTTGTGTCTAGTTGGATAAATCTCACTGAAGTCACAAACTCCTCTCTGACGTTCATACTGCACAACAAACCCCTTGGACAAGACATCAGGAGAGAGATCCAGCTCTATTCAGGTAAGGACTTTCAAAAACAAGTTGTTTAAAATTCTCTTGAATTATCAACCATATTTGTGTCTAAAACTAATTTGCAGTTTATTTAATTTTCTTTTCTACTGTACAGATAAGAGTGAGAAGCAAGTAGAGTCAGCAAACAGAGACCCTGGACGCTTCATATTGATCTCTGTTATTCTGCTGCTGCTGCTGTTCGTGATGAGTGTATTGTTTGTGTTCATTACAAGAAGAAGGAAAGAACAGACCAAACCAAATGACTTTATAGAAGAGAAACAAGCTTCTGAAATTCAGATTCTTCATGGAAAAAATACAACATATCTATAAAGGTTATGTTACAAAACCACTTAAACTAAGTTATATATTATGAAACCTATGTTCTCTGATTTGCAATACAGACATAGCATATTTTTTATATTGAATGAAATATATTTATAATGTACTGTACACATTATTTTCTAACCTTGGCAGCTTTTAACAAATAATAAAGTTAGTGTTACATGACACTGATCCCTTACATTATGTAACATTTCAATTCAACATTCATCATTGTTGTCTTAACAGACCCAAAATAAATTCTAAATAGAATTTGTCCCTCATGATATATGCTCTATGAAGCATTGTTCTTTTTCTACATTGCAAAATTAAGATTGAGATCACTTCCATTAGTGTTCCATTTAATATTCATGATTGTGTTCTGCGCAATTGGAAAACCTTTTTTTTCACCTGCTGGCAGGATGACATTGCAGTGTAATAACAGCATGTTTGCAACATTATTTATTGAATATTATAGTGTTTTGTTTATTGTTTTTAGACTGGTTTTTAAATTCATTAAACTTTTATTTTTTTACTATTGTAAACTACATTGTATTGAGATTTTAACTAGTATGGATCATGTAAAATCACTAGTGATATTAGAGATGGTAGTATTCCAAATGTTCTGTTCAGAATAATCATACTAGGCCTGTTATAGGTTTATCTTATTACACTGACAAAACACTGCAGAAAAAAAAAAAAATACTTGCAAAGTATTTCACCAGTGTGGTTTCATAGATCATGACTGTACATGTACATCTATCTTTTTCCTTAAAAAAAATAAAATAACGTGGGTTAGTGCTAATGGAAACCAAATCGGATGGAATTGTTCCAGGAATAATGGCAGTACAAACAATCAGTTAATTCAAATTACAACCATTATAAGTCCTGTAGAGATTATCACACACATGAAAAGGTCAGTGTGGGTGAGGAACACAAAATGTATTTTTATATCCAAAACTGATATGATGTGAAAAGGCATTCCAATGAATGAATTTTGTCTAACTTTACCCACAAGTCTTGAAATTTCATTGTACAGACAGAAAGACCCAACATGTTCCCATGAAGACCCATAATGACATTACACATGATCCTAAAGATCACAACTGTTCTATGTTCTGATTCAATCATTACAGTGGAAACCATTTAACCAAAGGAATTTGTTATCTCTTTTAATATATTTTCAATACATGCCGTAACAAGAAAATTTATTTCTTGCAATACTGGTTTTAATGATTAAGCATTACATGATTCTTTGGTTTATTAATAAAAAATAAAATAAAAAAGAGAATAGAATAGAAGTAGAAAAAAATAAAATAGTATCCCATTCCATCTGAAAAACAATGATTATCTGATTTTTGTGTAAGGTGTAGTTTTCTCACAGTGCCCTGCTGTACCAGTTTATCAGATCCTGGAAACTGTTTTTTCAAACGGTGAAAAAAAAAAAAAACCTGGTAATTCAAACCTTCTTCCTTTTTATTTTCTGAAGAATTTTCATCTTCTGTTTCCTTTTGCTCTAAGTTGAATGATGGCAGAAACACCTCACCCAGTTGTCTGTCTCTCAGTGTTGATTCATCCATATTGGAATGTTGCTCAATGGATTCATTGTCCTTACCTGAAGTCTTTGTGGAAACTTTGTCCTTCTCAGGGACTTGTCCCATTCTCTGAACTTCCCTCAGTGAGTAATGTGAACCATTATACGTGTTGTGCATTTTCCTGGCGCCAGACGAGCCCAAGGATGTAATGTCAGTCTGCTCCATGGGATCTAAATCTGGCCTTTCAGATCACACAATACTCTTACTGATTACCATAAAAATCTCAACATCCCCATGTTTCTCTTCCTCCATCTCTTTCCTTTTCTCATCTGTGAGCTCCACTATGCTGATTTGAGACATGTGCTGTCTCTTATTATGGTCCTCTCTAGAAGATATCAGGTTAACAGAAGCAAAGAAGTCCTTGTGGGTGTAGGACCTCTGCGGCTCTCTGGCCAGTTTGGCTTCAAACCAGATGAAAGCATCATTTCTGTTATAACAGTGGAGTGCAGAGTTGAGGAAGCCAAAGTAGAGAGAGGAGAAGTCACAGGATTAGAGAAGAGTACTTGTTTACTGTTTACGAACCCTGATGCACAGAAAAAAGACCTTTATTTACTCTGTGACCTTTATTAGCTATGCAGCTGAGAGAGAGAGATTCATTTCCTGTGTACTAATTTCACCAAGTTAACCTAAAACCTCTCCTTAATCTCCTTAATATTAATCCATGTTTTAAAGCCACAACCTTGTACCCATAAACATATAGGAAAAGCTTAATAATTTTGGACCAAATAAAATAAAGGGAAAAGAAAAGGTCAGTCCATGATATCACCAAAAATCAATTCCATAGATTTCACTGGTGTTTGTGCACTAATGATGAAATATACTTTTTAACTTAACCTTAAAATAATTAAAACAAGAATTAATATAAAGCTCAATAAAACAAACGTTAGTTGGAAAAATGTAAGCTTAGTTCATTTAGTTTGCCAAGGCAACATTTAGATTTTATTTCTTGCAAAAAAATGAATAAAAAATAACTCAAGCGAAATAGAAATATTAAAAACACTATTTAAGGTGAAAATATAGAAATATAAATGAATTTAAAACATTAATAAATTGTGTAAAAAAATATGTAAATAATAAAAAATGTACTGACACAATTTGTACTTTTTTGCCGTAATATATATATATATATATATATATATATATATATATATATATATATAGTACAGACCAAAAGTTTGGACACACCTTCTCATTCAAAGAGTTTTCTTTATTTTCATGACTATGAAAATTGTAGAGTCACACTGAAGGCATCAAGGGCTATTTGACCAAGAAAGAGAGTGATGGGGTGCTGCGCCAGATGACCTGGCCTCCACAGTCACCGGACCTGAACCCAATCGAGATGGTTTAGGGGTGAGCTGGACCGCAGACAGAAGGCAAAAGGGCCAACAAGTGCTAAGCATCTCTCGGGGAACTCCTTCAAGACTGTTGGAAGACCATTTCAGGTGACTACCTCTTGAAGCTCATCAAGATAATGCCAAGAGTGTGCAAAGCAGTAATCAAAGCAAAAGGTGGCTACTTTGAAGAACCTAGAATATGACATATTTTCAGTTGTATCACACTTTTTTGTTATGTATATAATTCCATATATAATTCCAAATGTGTTAATTCATAGTTTTGATGCCTTCAGTGTGCATCTACAATTTTCATAGTCATGAAAATAAAGAAAACTCTTTGAATGAGGTGTGTCCAAACTTTTGGTCTGTACTGTATATATATATATATATATATATATATATACATTTATACATTTCTTCTGTGGATATTGTGCAGATTTTGTCTTCCCTTTAAGGACTTTTTTTAGCTGATACACCATTAACGTGTTTTTGACCAGCACCGTAAGAAATAAAGTGAACCAATTGGTCAGTTTCAGAGTTCTACTGGATTTAGGTTTGATTATTTACTTTCTTCCGTATGGAGTTCGTTTAGTTTTAGGATGGTTGCAGACTGACTCACAGCAGTCACAGACAGAATCTTGACGCAGAGATCGGTCTAACCAATGAAAAGTTGTGGTAAAAGAGGTTTTTATGACCGAAAAAGAGTGATTCGTGATCTTTACAATGCTTTTTTCTGCGTGGCTGTTAAAACAAGACTTCTGTACTGGACTATGGCCTCCACCAGACACAGAGAGCTCACAATGGAGAGCAACCTACAATAAATCAGATAACATGATGAATCTGAATCACACAATGAATGAACGCATCACAACACACAGTACAACACTGTATTGTCTTCACAAATGCGTCAACAGTGAGAAAAGAATCAAAAGTACAAACACACCTGGCCATCAATGAATTGGAAGGCACCAAAGGAGAACCGAACAATATTATCTGCTCTGGAGAACCTGAATGCTGAAGCACCTGGATTTTTCCGTCTTTCCCGTAAACACCTGGATGTGTGTGTGAGACAGTGTTTGTGTCTGATAAATGGTCCACAAAGTCAGTGTTTTGTTCCACTCACTCGTAGTTGCCTATGATGCTGTGTTTGGTGGCTTGACTCAAGGGGTTGTAGCTGCATAACAACTGTTGATAAAAAAGCTTGACCCCACGGTAATCATGTCGGGTAGAGACCTGCATATTAATCTACTGACCCAGCAGGTACACAGCAGACCTGACTGGAGAAGACCAGGGACCGGTTCTTCGTACGTCGCTAACTCAGTTAGCTGGATTTGAATGTTGACGATTTGGCGTGATCTTGGATCATTTGGTTCTTCGAAGCTCATCCCGGAGCTGCTGTCATAGCAACAGTTCCGTAAGCTTAAACCTGCTCGGGAGCAGCTTACTTCATGTAAACAGGATTAGATCGCTTCTTTTCAACCAGAAGTGATACTCAAAATATGTCTGCTACCACCGCTACTTTATTACAAGAGTATCGTACTGATCCAGGGACAATAATTTAAAATAATAATCATTTAAAAAATTATTTTAAAATAATATAAAAATGCTGTGTAGTCCATAACAGCCTACTATATTCAATTCAATTCAATTCAAGTTTATTTGTATAGCGCTTTTTACAATACAAATCGTTACAAAGCAACTTTACAGAAAATTATGTTTCTACAATATTTAGTAGTAGCTAGTAGTTTGTGCACGTTTGACAGGATTTTAGAAAAATAAAAATAATAATAATAATAATACAAGACGTAGTCAGCTAGATGATGAACTATCAATATTATTAATTAATAGTAATTATAGGATGCAGTCACACATGTAGCAATAATTGTTAGTTCTGTTTGTTGATTCAAGGTTAGCATCATCTGGGGTCCTCTGAGGGTCAGCATCATCTCTTCTCAGGTGTTCTGGATCCAGACTGGAGCTTGTGTAAATCCTAGTTACCACGGGATGTAAATCCCGTGGCAAAACATAGAAACAAAATAGAGACATCATTAGCATAGCTGCTGATCCAACAAAGTAAAATTAGTTTAACCCAAGCTAAAGAATAAAAATGCAGATGCAACTACACTCACAATTTAAGAGATACATTATTCGAATGCTTGGTGAAAGAGATGCGTTTTTAATCTAGATTTAAACAGAGAGAGTGTGTCTGAACCCCGAACATTATCAGGAAGGCTATTCCAGAGTTTGGGAGCCAAATGTGAAAAAGCTCTACCTCCTTTAGTGAACTTTGCTATCCTAGGAACTACCAAAAGTCCAGCGTTTTGTGACCTTAGGGTGCGTGATGGGTTGTAGCGTGGTAGAAGGCTAGTTAGGTACGCAGGAGCTAAACCATTTAGGGCCTTATAGGTAAGTAATGATAATTTGTAACTGATACGGAACTTAATAGGTAGCCAGTGCAGAGACTGTAAAATTGGGGTAATATGATCATATTTTCTTGACCTGGTAAGGACTCTAGCTGCTGCATTTTGGACTACCTGTAGCTTGTTTATTGACGAAGCTGGACAACCACCTAGAAGTCCATTACAATAGTCCAGTCTAGAGGTCATGAATGCATGAACTAGCTTTTCTGCATCAGAAACAGATAACATGTTTCGTAGCTTGGCAATGTTTTTAAGATGGAAGAATGCGGTTTTTGTAACATTGGAAATATGATTTTCAAAAGACAAATTGCTGTCCAATATAACACCCAGATTTCTGACTGTAGAGAAAGTAACAGTACATCCGTCTAGTTGCAGATTGTAATCTACAAGATTCTGTGTGGTGTTTTTTGGTCCAATAATTAATATCTCTGTCTTATCCGAATTTAATTGGAGAAAATTATTTGTCATCCAATCTTTTACATTTTTAACACACTCTGTTAGCTTAGATAATTGGGAAGTTTCATCTGGTCTCGTTGAAATATATAGCTGAGTATCATCAGCATAACAGTGGAATAGACAGCTAGTTTAACTCACTGGAATATTTATTTGTCATAAAATTATTACTTCATAATTGTATTAGAGTCTTACACACATGCTATACAGATAATAGAGTCGTGCATTATTTGGAGTGATGACTGCTATTATAAGAGTGGCTTGATGGAGTGCAGGAGATGCAGATAACATGATATTGACCCTTAAGAAACTTTCATTAATTCTGTCACGTAACAAATTTGTCCAAATATAAAATGAAATGAATAGATAATTTCTACATTGAAATAAAAATTTAAAGACTGTACAACTATTATAAATTGCGAATATAAATAATTGGGAATCATGAAAAAAATTCTAATAAAATCAAAACATGCATCTATTATCTGTTTCATGTATCTATTATAACATTTATGTAGTTTTGTTTGCTTGGCTGTTTCCTTATAAAAGTCCAGAAATTTGTCAAGTTTTTCGTCGGGTGTCATTTTAAATTATATGACGTCATTACATTGCCGTCTTGCCACCAGCCAATCGCTGCACTGCTGATCATGGTTTCGAGTATCGATACATATCCCCTTTTAAACCAACACATGAACGCGCAATTATCTCAGATAACTCAATCCAGCGATACTAATCATACACAACAGAGGCCTGTTGCACAAAAGTAGAATTAAGACATCCGGGATAAATGACTCAGCTGAGCTCAATGAAGCCAAAACATGTGCGTCCAGGCTTAATTGGTTGCACAAAAACCAAGCCAGGATGAGCAGACACGGATTCATTAAGCCAGGTGAAACCAATCCTGGATAGGTGCGCGCTCACGGCTCACTCAAATAGACCCCGCCACAGATCACAAATTAACTGATTTACCATGGCAACTAGAGCCGCGTACTTTTCCCCGTCGGAAGCACAAATCCTCATGGAGGCATACGAGGAGGTAAAAGATATAATTAAGAAGAAAGGCAACACCGCCATAGTGATAAAGCAAAGAGAAAAAGCCTGGCAAAGTATTGCAGACCGCCTGAATGCGTAAGTAGTGCACAATTACACACTCACCGCTCCGCTGAAACATCACAATTACAATTCAAATATTTAATTCACATCTCCAAAAACGCAGTTGTACTGTAATTATGAAACGGTTAAATTTTTAATTGAAATGCACTGCAGATATGAGTGAAATTGTGTAAAGTAACTCCATCACACTTGTATAAAGTTATGATAAATTATTATTAAAGCCGTACATTATTATTTAACGTTACTACGCTCAGTACGGTTTAATCTTAGCCGTTGTACTCTGCTTCTTATGTTGTCCACCGTTTTTTTTTGTGTGTTTCTCCTGCTTTTATTAATGTAAAGCGTCTTTGACAGAATGAAACAATTGTGAAAAGTGCTATATAAATAAAATTTAATTGAATAAATAGATGAGCTATAATAATAATCACTTTAATTTATATAGCGCCTTTCAAAGGACCCAAGGTCGGTTGCTCACTGCACTGCAAAAATGTCTTTCTTACTTAGTATTTTTGTCTTGTTTTCAGTAAAAAAAAAAATATCTAAAAAAAATCTTAAATATTTTCTTGAGCAAAATTACCTAGGAAAATAAGCAAAAAAAATCTGCCAGTGAAACAAGAGAACTTTTCTAAAATTAAGTGTTTATGGAAAAAGTAAACTTATTTCAAGAGAATTTTTCTTATTATATTGACAGATTTTTTTTATTTTTTTGCTTGTTTTAAGCACACATTTACTTAAAGGTTATATTTTTTGTCTAAACTATACTTATTTTGCTAGGTCATTTAGCAAATCAAGAAAATACATCTTTAAGATTTTTTTTTTATATATATATATTTTTACTGAAAACAAGACAAAAATACCAAGTCATTTTTGCAGTGTGACACCATTAAATGTTCTTGTGATAAAGAATGTGTGTGTGCGTGTGATGTAGATTAAACATGAATGGGCCAAAACAGACATGGCAGCAGGTCAAAATCAAATACAAGAACATTCTGCAGAATGGTATGGTCCCTGACTAATATTTAACAAAGCACAAGCATATATTGTACCCAGAAGGTGCCTGCTCACACATTGTCTGTACTGTTTTAGCAGTGAAAAAGAATACCCACAGACAAGGCACGGGTGGTGGGTCACCAAAGGCTGACCTTACCCCAGCAGAGGACATGGCCTTGGAGCTAAATAAAGGCAGGCCCGTCTTAGAGGGGATCCCTGGGGGGAAAGAGACGAGCATAGGTTCCTCCCAAGATGCCACCCGCTTCATTCAAGGTATGTTCTTCCATCTCTACATGGGATACAACCACATTCATATTGAATCAATTTGGACTGTCTGACTTTGGTTTACCTATTGCCTTGCAGTGTCTGGCAGCACTGTGTTCCTGTTAGAGCCACCAGCACAAGCACCAGACGATGCTGATCCAGTGAGTACTCCATCAAAGGCATACTGTAGGCCTGGCATGTCTTGTCTACTAGCTTCAATATGAATCCGATTAAATGTGATAGGGTGAAAGCCCCAGTGCAACAGCACATGATGGAGACGATGATGAGGAGGAGACCATCTCTCTGGATTCCAGAAGGCATGAGGTATCATGTTAAGACTGTGAAAGTACTATTTACTCTACAATGGTGAGGAGTCCTCATCAAAATCAAAAAATCTAATTTCTTTTACAGGACCCAGATGCTATACAGTGGGGAAAACCAGCCTGGCAACATAGTGCGTATTAATAAAAGGACACCACATCCTGCCAAATTCCAGCTGCGCTAATTGTATTGTGTTCACAGAGCTCACAAGCTATCAGAAAGTTGTATGGCAACCACCTCCGGCGCCAAATAGAACTGGCAGACATAGACATTCAGTACAAGAAGAAAAAGATGGAAAATCTTGCACTGGAGTCCGAAATAAAAAAAGAGGACAATTAGGAAACTGGACCTTGAAATAAAAAAACTTGAGAGGGAGGTGAGATATGCCTTCAATGTACACTGTATGCTAACTGTAATACAAATGTATTAATCATTATTTTTCTTTCCTCCCCCAGCTCCAAGAAGATGACACAGCTCAAAATAAAAATTAGGTATATTCTCGTTAAGTCAAGTGAGCCATGACATATGAGCTCTTATTGTGAGCACACAGGACGGTGGCATCTTTCTAAGGTTTTTTTTATTTTCCCAGCAATCAGTACAACCAAGTCATCGTTATAAGGCACCGGCCTCTTTTGCCCACCCCCCCAGCACCAGGTGTGGCCACTAGCCTATATGAAGGCCCAAAATTGTTTGTTCCTTTCTGCTCTGACAATGGCATGCCCATTCTTGCGAGATGTGGTGGATGAAGAAGCACTTGTGCTGAGGAGAGCCTTCAGGCAAGAAAGGGTCTTCAGGGACCGGTTGGACCCACTGGCCTTCCCTGATGACCATCTATATGAAAGATACAGGTTTTCTGCAGATGGCATCAGGTATCTATGCAGACTACTGGGTCCCAGGATTAAGCACCGCACTGCGCGGAGCCATGCACTGAGTGTGGAGCAAATGGTTTGTGTGGCCTTGCGCTTTTTTGCTAGTGGAGCCTTCCTGTACTCAGTGGGGGATGCAGAACAGCTGAACAAGGCCACAATTTGCCGCACAATAAGGAGTGTGTGTCTGGCTATCAAAGCATTAGCAGATGTCTTCATCTCCTTCCCTGGCCACAGAAGACTCTGTGACATCAAAGAGGAGTTCTATAGGATTGCAGGTAAGAGGATCTACAAATTACAAGACAACTGTTAACACATTGTAGGATACTCATTACTTTGTGTGACAGGTTTCCCCAATGTCATTGGTGCAGTGGACTGCACACACATAAGGATAAAAGCCCCCTCAGGTGCCCATGAGGCCGGTTTTGTGAATAGGAAATCCTTCCACAGCATTAATGTTCAGGTGAACATAACTTTTTGATATTGTCCATTGACGAACACTCTGCATTGCCAGTGATGTGCATTGATTGGTGTAATATTCCTCATCTTATGATTTCAGATGGTCTGCAATGCTGACTGTGTGATCAGCAATGTCGTGGCAAAATGGCCTGGCTCAGTCCATGACTCCAGAATCTTTCGGGCCTCTGAAATCTATCAGTGCCTATCACAAGGTAAGCCACACAACCCCTATTTATAACCATCATGGCTGTGTCAAGAATATCACTGTGTTTATGAGGTAGTAATGATGAGATTTTGTGTTGACAGGTGAATTCTCTGGTGTGTTGCTGGGAGACAGGGGGTATGGCTGCCAGCCTTTTCTCCTGACACCTTTCAGAGACCCCCAGGAAGCACAGCAGGCCTACAACCATGCCCATGCCAGGACCAGGGCCAGAGTTGAAATGACCTTTGGCCTCCTGAAGGCACGCTTTCACTGCCTTCACAAATTAAGGGTCAGCCCTGTTAGGGCATGTGATATTACTGTGGCTTGTGCTGTCCTCCACAATGTGGCCTGCCTGAGGAAGGAGAGGGCCCCCAGAGTGCCACCAGCCATGGACTGGGACAATCCTGCAATCTTCCCTGATGACGACAGTGGTCGGCTGCTGAGGGACCAATATGTGTTGAATTATTTTAGTTAGTATGTGTGCTTTCAATTTTGGTTAAATATGTCCTGCGGTGGCAGAGGAATTTGGGTTTTTTTGGGTTCGTTTTTTTACGAATTTGGCCTCTTATGATGTTTGTGCGGTATACTGTGTGTAATACAAGGCTGCAGGGAGGCTACTGCATCCATTCATTTGTCTGTTCAGTTGATGTGTATGGATTTGTCCTGCATTTATTTTAGTGTGCAGACATGCAGGGTGTGTTATACAGACCTTTGAATGTGTATGTATCATTTTGTATAATATGCTTTGATTCTGTGCTTTTCATCTTGTAGAGTCACTGTGACTTCAGTTTCGAAAGGAGCTGATGGTTTGCCTGCTTTGTTTTGTCCTTATTCAATAAAGGAACATAATGTTACACATTGTGTTTTTATATTCATATGGAATGTGTATTTGTTTATATGACAGAGTACTAGGGCCACACTGAGGAAAAAGGATAGTCATAAATTTATGAGGCTGGTTCTTTCTGCAGAAAAGCTACATATTCTTTTACAGTTTTGATACCTATGACAATGTGATGCTTAATATTCTGGCACATCAGCATGTCTTTGTTTATGAAACCATACTGAAGTACAATTTCACGAAATGCCCCACATCTGTCATTTTAACAACTGTCCTCCTTTAAAACAACTGGTTACAATATTATGACTTGTCTTTTTTTTTTCCCTCTGTGGCCCTAATATTCTATCACTTTATATATAGCCTTATAGTCTATGGGAAACTGTAAATTATCTAATGATAGCAACATCTAAAAATCATTATTTATCCAAAATGAATGAAATTAATGATCACAAACGTTTAAATAATGACAGTGGGTCTAGTTATATGTGATAACAATGTATAGTGAGCAGTGAAATAACTATTGGTTTCCATTTGTGGTGACTGCTGACTGACATTAGGGATGAGATTAAATAGATCCTGGAATTTAGCCTGGTCTGGAGCAGGCTAGCTCCACAGAATAAATCTCCATGGTAATTTATACCATAACATATCCTCCTGCCCCCTATCCAGCTTTAGTGCAACCGGATTACGGATCAATTGAGCCAGGATCACCAAGACATCCTGGCTTAATCCCTTATCCTAGTTTTGTGCAACAGGCCCCAGTAGTGTATATTGTTATTACAAAATATTTATATTTTAAAAACATAGCTTTTTTTTTCCTTTTTTTTTTTTTTTCCTTTTTATTCATCAAAGTATCCTAAAAAAGTATCACATGTTCTGAAAAAATATTAAGCAGCAGAACTGTTTCCAACTTTGATAATGAATCATCATATTAGAATGATTTCTAAAGGTTCATGTGATAATGATCCTAAAAATTCAGCTTTGCATCACAGAAATAAATGATAATTTAAAGTATAATAAATTTAAAAACAATTATTTTAAATTGTAATAATATATCACAATATTACATTATTTTCTGTATTTTTGATCAAATAAATGCAGGCTTGATGAGCAGAAGAAACTTCTTTCAAAAACATTAAAAATAGTAATGTTTCCAAACTTTTGGTCTGTACTGTATATATATATATATATATATATATATACAGTCTAATATATATATATATATATATATATATATATATATATATATATATATATATATTATATGGTCTGTGGTAAACAATAAAAAAAAAAACCTTTATAGCGACACTCAATGCCCACGTTGACTGTGATAATGGAGGGAGATTCGGTGTGATAGCAGCAAGTAATGAAGGACATATTTGTACAGTTTACCCATGGGCAAAGAAAGAAAATAGTCTATGTATGATTATTTATTTATATCCAAAACAAGACGATGTGAACATTATGGAGTGCTGAACCATTTAGTTTCTTTAAATAAATACCATTAGTGGTCTGGTCTTATATTTTTCTCAAAACAATCGGTCCCTTCATTGTTCTAGACAGGATTACAGCCTTGTTTTCTATAAATAAAAAAGGTTGAAAAGTGTCACCAGTGTAGAAACAATGAACCAGATAAAGAGTACAAAGAGAGGTTTTTCTTTACTATTCAATGAAGAAAAAGTTTATTTTGCTGTGAAAGTGCATTATATTTTTCTAGGTTACACTTTTCAGTGTACATATACTTTAATATGGTTAATATACAGTATAAATATCTTCTAGACTATATGTGATATGATGACTAAAAAATGCCCACCCAGGATATCTCCCAGCCCACCCTTCTATAGCCATCAAGAACCGGACCTGATACATAACCTCTGAATACATAAACCTGTGCTTGCTCTCATATGCATGTACTGTCACGATCTAACGGATCCTTAAAAACAATTACCAGAAAGCAAAAATCCTAAATCTGACACTTTCTGGAACAGGATCTGGCTCAAATTAACACAGTCTGTGAAATAGCCGAACTACTTCATGTGTACAATCACTTTTTGAACACACACACAAAACAATGTAAAGAGATACTGACATTTCATGCTGGAAAAAACAATGCACCGATGGACATTCAAAATTATAATCATTCCTTTGGTCCGTCACTAACTCTAATTCAGGGAATTGTTGTTCCTATATGAGCTGTGACTAAAACTTTACATGTGTCAATTCTTCACCAAACTGAAACACGTCCTCAAACAATTGCAACTCAACATATCCTTCACATTCAGAAAACAAAATATAAATCCATCATCTCAAATGAGAAAATATATTTGCAAGAATATGTGATGTATAAGTAGTTGTTAGATTTGTACCTCATATTTATCATACAAGTATCCCTTTGTTGACCAGGGAGAGCTGTTAGTGCGAGTGAAAGCAGCAAATAGTATCTTATAGTTAGTTGGTTATAGTAGCGTTCATAACAGGAGTGCAGTTTTTTTCAAAGGTTAAGCATCCTTCATTGTTCCATTTACACTTCTGAGTGAGGAAAGTTCTGTCCCTGAAAGATCAGCCTATAGATTTCCTCATTACAGCGGTTAAGATGTGTTTTGTCGCCCTCTGTATAGACCAGAGCCGGTATTTCATGCTGTGATGTCGTGCTTCTAGGCCATCTCAGACATCTCAGACTCTAGTAGCTACTTCGTTCCTGGAGGTGAGAAACGACACTCTTATTTTCAACAGGAAGTGCTGCTAACATGACTATAGTGGCATTCGTGATATTTTTATAAGACCTCTGAAGAAAATACAGATATGATCATAAGTGTATGTCCTACTGCAGCAGCAGCTGAAGCTGTTTGTTGTTGTACTGTCTGCGTTCTTCATTGATGGGATACATTTTAAAGATGAGCAGCCCCAGAGCTATAAGTGATACAGGAGCAGCCGACACCAACATCCTCAACGTCAGATTCACAGAATCAGACTGAACACAAACTCCTGTCTCATAACCTGCAAAGCTAAAGGGACAGAAATTAGAAGAACCTAAATATGAGCTGATGAATGTAAAAAGCCAGAATGTAAATCACAGATCATGATCTGTTCACAAAGGTTTTAGCTTTTTAATGTACATGCACTGAGGAAGATAGAGAATGAGCTACCCTAATGCTAGTGTTGATACTCCAAGCGACACTCCAGAGGCAAATTTGGTGAAAAAAACATAAAAAGAGTAGAAAATAGCTTCATGCCCTTGAGAGGTGGGATTCTGGAGTTTAAAATCATCGACCACATCTGGAAGCATGGACCTGAAATGGAAGCATTTGTAAGTGTGAAATTATGAACTTGATATTTAATGCTTATATTCATTATGGTATTGTTTTATGGGATCAGCTGAGTTAGTTATATCAAACTGTTGAATCTAGAAAAATTATCAACAACTTGTAAATATGGCTATTTATTCAAGGAATTCATATCATTTACTGCTGTGACACAGAGGAGCACATGGAAATAAGCAATGAGCATTTTCTTGCATGTCAAAGGCAGGAAAATATATTATGAGACAACTAAATATAACTATTCAAACATTTGGGGTCTGTAAGGTTTTTTTAATATTTTTACAAGAAGTCTTTACAAGAATGTAGTTTATTCCTGACGCCAGTCTTCAGTGTCACATCATCATTCTAAAACGCTGACTTTGATTATTAAGATTTTAAGATTAAGATTTGTTATTATCATCAGTGTTGAAAACATCTGCTTAATATTTTTGTGGAAACCATGATAAAGTTTTTCAGGATTCTTTAATGAATAAAAAAATTCAAAAGAACATCTTTTACTTGAAACATGACATTATAAATGCCCGTAATTCATCCTTGCTGAATAAAACTATTAATTTCCTATTGAACCCAAACTCTCCAATGGTAGTATATAAAATACCTAGATAAGTTATCTTAATTTGTTTGTTTCAATGAAGGGTATTTTGGTTTTTAATACATTAATTTATTTTTAAGTCAAAATTTCTTGATATATTACCACATACAGAATATTTAATAAAATGTTCCTTACTCATTGTTTAACTTGAATTAACGTGAATAATCTCCAGCAAAGTAAGAAAAAGGGATTATTAGCTGTATCAATGATTTATGTTCATATTAGTGAATGGCACTAGCAACATTGCTTTTTTTCCCATGTTTAACAAACTAGCAAATTAAAAGGATGACATTATGTCATTAATCACTTACCCCCATGTCGTTCTAAACCCGTAAAAGCTTAGTTCATCTTCGGAACACATTTTAAGATATTTTGGATGAAAACCTGCAGGTTTGAGTCTGTCCCAACTAAAGACTGCCAAGTAAATAACACTGTCAAGATCCAGGAAAGTATGAAAAGCAGAAAAGTCCATCTGTCGTCAGTGATTCAACTGTAACGTTATGAAGCGACGAGAATACTTATTGTACATGAAGAAAACAAAAATAACGACTTTATTCAACAATTCCTCTCCTCTGTGTCTCTCCAAATCAGTGTAACGCCATTTTGACAAATCTTAGCAGTACGCAGGGGGCTTACACTCTTCTGTGTCAGCTGAACCAAAAGTATACACTTTTTACGTGTATTTACTCTTTGATTTGAATGAAAATAGCGCATCGGCACAGTGTGGGGGTAAGTGATTAATGACAGAATCAATCATCATTTTGCAGTAGAGTAACCCTTTAAGTCACGTTGGTGTCTGCTGAATGTATAAACATAAATATATTTTTTGGGAAGTGTTTTGTTATAGATAATTCCTTTTAATATCAGCTTTTAAAATCCTGACATACAGCTCTGTCACAACTGCCATAGAAAACCCCTCACCAGGGCAGGAGGAAGGCCGCTGCCACACTGGCACCAGCTGCAACTGATACGATGTAGCACACCAAGAGACTACTGTTTATACACACCACCAGAATCATGAAGGGCACCGCCCACTAAAACACAAACACACAGACCATTAATCATGACTGCCAGTACACCTCTCTCACTAATGGAACCCAAGCATCAGAAACTCACTGTTATGCCAATGTATACAGCTGTCTTTTTCCCAAACCGGCAGAGGAACCACTGCCACATGGGAATAGTAAGAGTGGCAGACAGCTGGGAAGACAAATCACACAAACATGTATTTATGTCTGATCACTACAAAACCTCATTAGCATATTATACAACACCAAGATAATCGTGCAAAAACACAAAAAACATATTCAAGCAGTCAGTTGAAAACACTCTCACCATGATGAACAGTAAGATGTTCTGAAAATCCTCTCTGAATCCCAGTGTGTACTTGATGAACACAGCAAAATTTCCCTCCATCAGCTGTGAAAGGAAAACAGACAGATTAAATGAGATTCCATCAAGTGACTGATGATTTTTGTCCACACAGTGTCTTCATTTCAAACCCAACTTCAATCTCAAAACAATTCTGAACTTCACTTTTGATCGCAAACCTGTCCTAATGCTGACTATGATTCTAAACCTAATCTCTTGCATGGCAGCTTCTCTCGCTCTCTCTCTCTCTCTTTGTGGCTCTCTTTGTTTTAACACACATAGCTCATCTCTGTAATGTAGAGCTGTGCCGTGGTCAGTTCCAGAAACTGCTTTCTCATACATATCACAGATGTTTGTCACCTGAGAAACTGTTTAGTTAAAACACCAATTTTGCATTTTTTGTAAATGATATGGAATTAGATATCTATCATCATAAAACAGGAATAAAAATAAGTACAAGAGTGACATGTTTCAGGTGCACTTCTAAAGTGTTGTTCTTACCATGAAGGCCAGAGAAGTGAAGAGGAAGGCCACCACCAGTTTCACATACGGCCCATGACCCATCACCAACCGCAAAGACTTCTGAAATGACACATGCTTCTGTGCTTTTAAACCACTCTGATCTGAAAAATACAACCATAAAAAAACCATTAAATGCATCAAAATACACATTTAGTGTTAATACACCAAGTTTCATGGTGAAATGTAAACAGCCTACAATTAGAACAGGGTTTCCCAAACTTGGGTTCGCAAACCCATGGGGCTTCATGAGAAAACTGCAGGGAGTATAAGTTACTGAAGAGGTAATTTTTAAAACACATTTAATTTATAAAAAAAAAAAAATATATATATATATATTCATGTACATTTATAAGATATTATTATTAGGATTTATGTTTTTAAATGATGAAAATGTAAAATTTAAACAATTTAAAAATCAAAACAATTAGCAATCAAAAATAAAACACCACAAATATGAAATATTTTAACTTATTTACCTGCATAGGTAAATACGGTTCAATTCGTTATGAGTAATTAATGCATTTGGTCTCATCAACTAACTCAGAACACATAGAAATATTATTAGATTATATTAATCTAGGTTTGGAGTTAATTTAGAAATACTACTCTTGTTTATTATCGATCCAAGTTCATTCATGCATTTTATTCATTTATCCATCAATCCACGTTCATGTTTGTGTGTGTGTGTGTGTGTGTGTGTGTGTGTGGGTTTTTGTGATTTACGAGGACATTTTATATGAATACACGCCACACTACGAGGACATTTTGGATTATGAGGACAGTGTCAGTGTCCTCATAATTCAGACAACGTAGAAGTGCTTCTACATGTGGGAGGAGCTCAAATTCAAATTTTCTCCAAAAGTCCTTATAGTTCACAATCATCGGACTTTGTGTTAAGAGTGTGTATCGGAACTGCGCTCCTGCAGGTGGGTCTTGGTACTGCACCTCCTCATTAATATTCACACTTGTGAATGGAATCGCGGGTTTTGATTGGCTGAAAGGTGAGAAGTCCTTGTAAATTCGGGTTTTGTCTAACCACTGTGTTTTAGCCATTCACACAAAGGACAATAACGATAAAGATATGTTTGTAAAATAGATCTAAATATAAAGGAATAACAAAGTCCACACCACAACTATAAAAATAAAAACACAGAGAAGCAATATCATTGGAATCATTTTCCTACCCTCCCCCACCTCCGACCGAGTCTCTTCCGGCTGAGATAATCAGCAAGTCACCCTGAAGACACTTAAGGTAAGATTGATGATAAAACTCAATAAACAATAAAACAGTATATTATATTAGTTAACGTTATAAAACAGACAAACAGCTTTGGTCACGTTTGTAAGCTTTTATCTAGCGTTTCCTCACAAAATATAAGGAGTATAAGGATATATAAGGAATTAACTATTGACTTTCTAACGTTAGTCTGACAAATAAACAAGCAATAACTAAACCGCTTGTATTATGTATGTTTTGGGTTTAAAAGTTAATGGCTAATGGTTAAATAACTCATGATGCCAGATTGAGATCATATTTATTTTGCTATCTGGGCAGTTCAGTGTTGTGATAATGGGGTTAATCTATGAAAGGCCTAATGGACAAATATTGTAGTGTTTGATGTAGTAAATTGGAGTTTACTGCAGTATGTTAGTATAATAGTGATTACTACACTTTGTTAATGCACTTCAGTATCCTGTAATATTAGTGAATTGATAAACCATAGTATTCTTTAATTTTTACTATGGTAAGTTTAAAAAAACCTATTGTATCTAGGATTATTACTCTAGTTTACTATAGTACAGAAGTCTACTACATGTATTTTTCATATGGGAATGGTGAACTTGAGGTTTTTCAGGGCACACAGCTGTTTAGTTGTAAACTATTTGTGTGTCTGATCAGATCCTTTTAATAGAGCTCCGGGGGCTGACGTCATGCAATCTAAACTCCGCCATTTTGGCAGTCAACCAGGAGAGCACCAGAGCGGCTTTTGCGTTATCGATAGCGGTCGGGTCGAATAATAATTCAAAACAATTACTATTTCAACATGGTGGACAGCTGCTGTGTGCCTGGATTCCAGAACAGGTGGAGGAAAGCATTTAAAAGCATTTTAAATGCTTATGGAAAGTGTATGAAATTATTTTTTTTTATGTTCAGTCACAATTGTGACCGGTGGGATAATGTGTAAACTAATATCAGTTTATATATATATATATATATATATATATATATATATATATATATATATATATATATATATATATATATATATATATCAATCAGATACATTATCCCACCGGTTTATGATTGGACATAAACTCACATTTTCACACACTGTCCATAAACATAAAAAAAAAACAGGCTTTTGTAGGCCTTTAAAGAGTCTCCGGAATAGGCCGAGGAAAAGTTAATGAAGTAACGTTAGTTATATAACGTTATATCAGGATACTGCAGTTCAGGAAAGCTATAAGTTCCTTTATTAATACACATGAAAAGCACCCCGGGGGCATTATAGGGATCTGTTATGTTTAATCTATTAAGTTTTGCTATGTACAGGTCTATATCTTTTTAATTAAAGTGCGCAGTGAACTCTGTTGCCTTAAAACTCATGCTGCCGTCATCCGTTCACGCTCGTCTCGTACGGCCTCTTTACTGCCAAAATGGCGGTGTAAACAGAATAGGTCACGTGGCGTCCGGAGCTCTATTGTTTACAGTTCTTTGTGAAGGTTATTCCTGTAATAGTACAGTAAGGGTAATCGGTGTTGTTTTATCAGACCTGCTGTTAGTTTTAACCTTGCTGTAGGTGTCTGTAGAGGTTTCATATACTGTATACAGGTCATTCTCAAAAAATTAGCATATTGTGATAAAGTTCATTATTTTCCATAATGTAATGATAAAAATTACACTTTCATATATTTGATTTATTGCACACCAACTGAAATATTTCAGGTTTTTTATTGTTTTAATACTGATGATTTTGGCATACAGCTCATGAAAACCCCAAATTCCTATCTCAAAAAATTAGCATATTTCATCCGACCAATAAAAGAAAAGTGTTTTTAATTAAAAAAAAAAGTCAACCTTCAAATAATTATGTTCAGTTATGCACTCAATACTTGGTCGGGAATCCTTTTGCAGAAATGACTGCTTCAATGCGGCGTGGCATGGAGGCAATCAGCCTGTGGCACTGCTGAGGTGTTATGGAGGCCCAGGATGCTTCGATAGCGGCCTTAAGCTCACCCAGAGTGTTGGGTTTTGCGTCTCTCAACTTTCTCTTCACAATATCCCACAGATTCTCTATGGGGTTCAGGTCAGGAGAGTTGGCAGGCCAATTGAGCACAGTAATACCATGGTCAGTAAACCATTTACCAGTGGTTTTGGCACTGTGAGCAGGTGCCAGGTCGTGCTGAAAAACGAAATCTTCATCTCCATAAAGCTTTTCAGCAGATGGAAGCATGAAGTGCTCCAAAATCTCCTGATAGCTAGCTGCATTGACCCTGCCCTTGATAAAACACAGTGGACCAACACCAGCAGCTGACATAGCACCCCAGACCATCACTGACTCTGGGTACTTGACACTGGACTTCAGGCATTTTGGCATTTGCTTCTCCCCAGTCTTCCTCCAGACTCTGGCACCTTGATTTCCGAATGACATGCAAAATTTGAGCAACAGTCCAGTGCTGCTTCTCTGTAGCCCAGGTCAGGCGCTTCTGCCGCAGTTTCTGGTTCAAAAGTGGCTTGACCAGGGGAATGCGGCACCTGTAGCCCAGTTCCTGCACACGCCTGTGCACGGTGGCTCTGGATGTTTCTACTCCAGACTCAGTCCACTGCTTCCGCAGGTCCCCCAAGGTCTGGAATCGGTCCTTCTCCACAATCTTCCTCAGGGTCCGGTCACCTCTTCTCGTTGTGCAGCGTTTTTTGCCACACTTTTTCCTTCCCACAGACTTCCCACTGAGGTGCCTTGATACAGCACTCTGGGAACAGCCTATTCGTTCAGAAATTTCTTTCTGTGTCTTACCCTCTTGCTTGAGGGTGTCAATGATGGCCTTCTGGAGAGCAGTCAGGTCGGCAGTCTTACCCATGATTGCGGTTTTGAGTAATGAACCAGGCTCAGAGTTTTTAAATGCCTCAGGAATCTTTTGCAGGTGTTTAGAGTTAATTAGTTGATTCAGATGATTAGGTTAATAGCTCGTTTAGAGAACCTTTTCATGAAATGCAAATTTTTTGAGATAGGAATTTTGGTTTTCATGAGCTGTATGCCAAAATCATCAGTATTAAAACAATAAAAGACCTGA